>NC_051070.1:26305455-26430455 GCF_004664715.2 Peromyscus leucopus
TTCTAGGTCACTTGCTTCTCACCATAGTGAATCCCACTGTCCAAAATTGTAATCTCAAATTTGCCATTTGAAAAAGAAATTGGTAGTGTGCAATGAAGCTTGAACTAGTCATGTTTAAGTAGTTGATCAAATGTCCTCTTGTCATTCACTTTTTTTCCTTATTGTTGAGACAAATGCCAAAGAAAAGAGACTTAGAAGGAAGGATTTAGTCTGTCTTGGGGTCTCAGTCAAATCTATGACGTGCTGTTTCTTAGGTCAGTTTAACTCAGGGCATCATAGGGGGAAGGGTGGTAGAAAGAGTTGCTCACTTCCTGGTGGTAGGTTAGAAGCAGAGAAACAAGACAGAGCATGCTCATCTTAGTCTTCCTTCTGTTCTATTTTATTCTGACCCCAAATTCAATCCCCAGTATGTTGCATGGAGTGCATCAGGAGAGCAGTTCTTGTGCTGTTAACGCAGTTTGCACTGTCAGCTCTGGAGACACCTTCACAGACTAAGGCACAAGTATGCTTCCCTAATATAGGTGTCTCTCAGTCCAATCAAGCTGGTAAAATTAACCACCTTACTGCTCTTTGGAATTTTTGTTGTCTTTTAGTCTATATGGGAATTTTTTGGTGTGTTTTATAGCTAAGATATTCAAGTGTAAGGAGAGAAAGATTTGACATAAATAATTCTATGTGGATTTTTCTAATTAATTGTTTTAATAATATTTTTCTGTATTTGATAGGCTTATATTGATTTTCAAAAGTTACTTAATCACAGAATGCAATTGCACATTTTATTCATTTAAAAATATTCAAGATCTGGATCTATTTTTGCCTTAATTTTAACTGCAAAGGTAACATACACATCAATAAATACACTATTTAAATAGATGATGCCTTCAAAATCTCAGTGGAGCAACACTCATATAATATCATAAAATAACTTTGCAGTATGTGAGGTGAATAAAACAAGTTCACAAACTACAACTCACAAATCAAACATACGTTACCCTTGAAAAATCTTCCCCCCTCAAATATATTACACATTATTGGATGGAAAGAGACATGGAAAGTAGTTCCAACTTAACTCATCATTAGACGTTTATTTTTTCAAGTCAGATCATTTCATGCTTAAGTTGTGGTGCCATTTTCCTGAGGCACACCTTTTATCTCTTTGTTCTTTGTAATGTATTATCAAGCCATAAACCTGGATTTTCATCAAGCTTACCAAGCATTGCATTAAAAAGTGGGGTGATAGTTCATGAGGAGGGTAAACTGGAGTGGGGGGACCTAATACAGTTAAATATTCTCTATAGCCCTGCCAATGGCTGTGAATAGTCTGGTTTGCTTGTTATAACCTATTCACCTGTTTTCATCTTTTAGACAATGGTCCTTGATTTGTGGTCACCAGGATGTCAATGTCATTCTCCAGTGGTGTTTCCTTAATGCAGATGCTTTTCTTACACATTTTGTTTTCCTAGAAGAAATTTAGATTTTTTTTTAGTAAACATGGAAGCATTTTTCAACATATGTGAACATATTATTTTCTATCTTATTAACCGGAGTTTTAAAATTTCTTTTCTGAAAGCTACGCTTGGCGTGTTTCTGACAGGAATACACCTATCAAAGTACGAATATACCAACTTCAAAATGAACAAAAGATTCCAAGAGTAAATCGGCAGTTTCAAGTCCTAAGGTTCAAGTTGCAGATTATTCATGAAAACTCATATGTCCTTGTAGCCATAGAAATAATTTTTAACCTTTTAAAACACTGAAATTTTGTCCAGCCTAGTCCTGTTAAAATAAGATCAATTAGATTTGATGAATTTATAAATATCTATGGATTTATTGCTGATCACTCAATTATTTTTAATTTTAATGGATGATATTGGAATTTAAAATAATGTTTTCTCAGAAGAAAATGACTATACACTTTAAAAACATTAATAACTTAGATATTTATAATTCAAAAGATGAAAATATACCAATATAAAATTAAAAACCCTATGACATAATCTATGATATTTTTACTTGTTTATAATTTTCTTCGTTTGAGGAGGTTTGTGTGTAACCTTAGGAAAGGACATGGATAGGTGGACCAAAAGTTATGGCTGTGACAAAATGCCATAGCAACTTGAAGTCATGAAAGGAAGACGCCTTTTTGTAGAATCTTACAAGGCAATATACCACTTGCAGTGGTCACTACATTTATCCTGACTGAGTACTTGCTATAAATCATTTTTGACATACACACCAGTTTGGAATAAATTCTTCCTAGCAACGGAACTCTAATAGCATTCAGACTTTTTATAGAATCATGTCTATTATGCAATTAAGGAAAGGATATTTAGGAATTTAGAATACTCCTTTCTTTGTGCCAGAAGTGCAATTTGGATAGAATACTCAGCCAACTTCCTGATTTCATGTTTAGGTCAGAATACAAACAACTTTTGAAATATAATTTCTATATCAGTATTCAGTAATAACATATGAATACCCAATACTTGTATTTGATATTGAAAGAAAAGCTATTCAATATCTACTTTTTTTCAGTTCAAATTCAATGATTGACTCATAGTTTGCATCTTGCACAATGCTTTTCTCTGATTATGACTTTGTAAACACATTGGCAACACACATTCAGAGTTAACAAAAAAAAAGGCAATAACTCATGCAATACCATACACTATGCCTAAAGGTAAGAATTTATACTTTGCAAATTCTTAAATTTTGATAAATTTCTAGACCAGGACAATATTAATGATTAATGCAATTGAAATATTGATATCTTCAACAAACTTTAAAGGAAAACATCCTTGTATGAGTTGATGAGACAAAAATATATTTCTGAGATTTATTTCCTTTATTTTTTCTAGGTGATACTAATGATGAGCAAAACCACCCAAATTACCCTTTTTCAGAATGTTGAAATCTATAGCATTTTAAGGACTTTTTAAAATTCTCATTCTGCCTTCTGAAATCGTTGAGTCTTTCCTTCTACATTTAGAAATATAATAAATGTATTCAGTGAGGCTCCTTGGTAAGACAGGGTTTCTCTGTGTAGCTTTGTGCCTTTCCTGGATCTCGCTCTCTAGACCAGGCTGGCCTCGAACTCACAGAGATCAGCCTGCCTTTTGTCTCCCAAGTGTTCGGATTAAAGGCATATGCCACAACTGCATGGCAGTAAGACCATCTTTTAAGCACAGCCATTTGAGTATCTTACTTAAAGAGAAAACATGATATAAACTACCTAAAGCACTTGTTTTGTGTTCGCACAGCATAATATAAATGTGAATTTTGTGTTCATATGTAGGAACATTATGGCTGTATAACTCAAGGGTGTCACGTGCCACAGTGATAGAGGACCACCTTCATGTTTGTTGCAGAAAGAAATGAATGAGTATGGCTTCTGCTTCTTATACGGCAGGCCAGTGTGAACACTGGAGCATCTTGCATCTTACTAAAGTTTTAAAACTTGAGATGAAAACTCCATTCTTTTTCTGAGGCTGCTATAACAAATTACTACAAGCTTGGTGGTAAAGAGATGAACTTTTCCCTCAAGGTTTGGAGGCCAAGAGTTCAGGTTTGGTATCATTCAGATCAAATCACAGCGCCCTCGGGGGCCACAGTCCTCCTCAGGCTATAGAGAACTGTCCCTGGACTGCTGGCACTCTTTGGGGTGAAGTTGCTTTACATCATTTTGTGTCTCTCTCTCTCTGTCTCTGACTGTCTGTCTTTGTCTGTCTCTTCACACACACGCATGCACGCACGCACCATCCAGTCTGTACTTGAAATCTCCTACTGCCCTTTCATGTAGGGTACTTATGGACAATCTTTCCATCTAAACATCTTAAAAACAACACGCACAAAAATGTTTTAGCATATAAAGCAGTATTTTCAGAGGCCTAGGACATAACCCAAGGGGCTCCTGTTCCTCTCTCATACCCCACAAGTCTCTCTGCAGGAGAATGGTAAGAAGTCAATTACAGGGTCTCAGATGTACACGTTAAATGTACACAAAAAGATTCTGGCCAGTTTTGTTCACTGAAGTATCCCTGGATGGAGAATATTGCCTGGCACAGGGCAGAGACTCAAAATAAATATTTGTTCAGTGAAAATTGCTAATAAATGTTTAGTGAAGGATTTCTGAGAGGAATTATTATGCCTCACAGTAACAAACTGAAGCTGTAGTGTGTTAATATAGCTTTTTAAGTCCCACTAAACACACATAGGCTCAATATCAAATATTTAGAGTTTAGAGTCCAAACAGAGGTATACCAAGTACATAAAAGGAAATATTTCTTTTTATTCATTGGTCATAATGGCTACATACAAGCATTAGCATGAACAACTGATAAATTTTATATATGTAAATTTGTGTTAGTTACAGAAACAACATATTAGACTTCATAATTACTGTTTATATATGAATATAACAATATATTCACCATGCTAGATGATCCTAAGGGATTATAATTTTCATTGTACTTCCAGTGTTTTTATTTAGAACTAATTTATCATACATCTGAATAAAATCTAACTTGGAATTTAATTAAATATAAATACAGTTGTTAGTATGAGGAATGATATAAATACATTTGCTTGTTAATTCTGTATGGATGTGTATGTGTGTGTGTGTGCATGTCCATATGCATTCAGATGTGGGTGGACAACCTATGGTTGCTTTTTCAGGCACTTTCTGGCTTGGGATTCCCCATGTAGGCTAGGCTGCCTCGCTGACAAGCCCCAAGAATATGCCTGTCTCTATATTCCTGGTGTTTTGATAATACATGAGTGCCAGTTTTAATATGGATTTTGGGGATCTAACTCGGGTCCTGAGGCTTGTACAGCTAGTACTTGACTGACTACATATGTCTCCATTTCTGTATTTTAATATTATGTAATACTCATAACTCAGTGCTATACCTAAGTCACAATATGTTCTGACTCTGTTCCTAGCAGAGAAATTTATGAAACATTTTTTCTCAGTTTCAGAGATTGGCTATTTTTAGGTTTAATTAAATCACCACATATTATACATGTTACTAGAGTTCTGGACAGGCTACCCATCTACTTAAATTAGCAGGTAATTATAGTTCATTCTTCTCTAATTTATTTTCTCTTCTAAGTTTCTATTAAGTTCTCTATCTCATATGCCTACACTAAAAATGGTAATCTGATTATGGCTGTTTCTCAGTACACGCATAGTGCTTTATTTAGTCTTTAATCTGACTAATTCTTAGCAATGTTTGCTTCCTTTTCTTGGTATCACAATGCCTCTTTTGATAAAGGAAATGCATTTAATTCAAGAAAACTAGACAGCAGATTTAATTCAGATGTAGAGCATTTGTCTCGCATTCCCAAACTCTGAGTTCAATCCTCAAAACCGAAAGAAAAAAATGGGGCTGGTTGGGTTGTTCAGTGGTTTAAGGTATTTACTGGCAAAGTTGAGGACCTGATGATCTCTGGAACTTACATAATGGAAGGAAAGAACCAACATCCAACATCTATCCTTCTACATCCACACAATAAATAAATGTAAAAAATCTTCAACAGCAAATGTAATTTTTGGTTAAGTGTGCTTATTACAGGATGTATATAGATAACTGGATGTTTGTAAACTATGCACCTTTGTGTAGGATTCTTAGTATGCTGACCCATTCCTTATGCAGTAGGTAGCATGTTGTCGTTTATTGCTCACTATAACTTACTGACTGTCAGTAGAAGGTGCTGTCACAACCTGGATTCCTTTTGTAAATGAGTGAAGAGGGAAATACAAGTACCTGTTTATTTAGAGAAGGCAGTCAAGTCTGCTTTGAACTTCTAATAGACTTGATAGGACAAAAGTTCTGTAAAACAATACAGACAGCCTGGTTTGTTTAGTCTCCCTTTGATAGCCTTTCCCCTGTGAGATGAACTTCAAAGCCTTGGCTCCCTCCCTTGATAACTTGCTCTAGGCTGCTTCTGTGACTAAACCAAACCAAGTAGGAGTTTCTTTTTATTTTCTCCCTACTTTCTAAAAGTTTCTAGATTTTAGCCTATCATTTGAAGGGAAGTAGAAGAGGTAACTGTCAAGACTGATATTACTAAAAAATTTAGAGACTGAATAAAAGCAAAAAGATCAGAGTCTTAATGTTTGTATTTTATGCTCAAATTGATTATTGCCTTATTAATGACTGAATTTGACTTTGTTTGAAAACATTCTACATTAAAAACATTGAAATGCTTCTGTTGTCTCTGTAATCATAGGTATCATCACCCCGGTAAAACTGTGGGAAGTTCTCATTAAATCTCAACTTTATGAACAGGAATAGGATATTTGCATACAGGGAAGCAGCAATACAATGTTCGCCATCACTTCTAGTGACATCCTGAATATTAAATGTAGACATGGAACTCAGACATGTTTTAAGATACTTATCAACCGTTGGAACACTAAGAGATCATTCTAGATTATATGAATTCAGAAATAATGATGTTTAGTGTTAATACTTACAGTGCATGATAGAATAGAACCATAGTGCTCTGAGGATAAAAGTTTGATCAATAGATTGAAGTTCCAGTCTATCAAGCTACCAAGAGCTTTATTTCCATAAGAAAGAGCCTATCTATTGTGCTCAAAGTTCAGGGTCCCTCTGCAGCATAATTAAAGGTCAAACAAACAAAGACCTTTTCTATGAATAGAAAGTATTACTATAAAAAAGGTAGTTGATTCCTCTGAAAGAAATGTTTGAGAAGAAACTAGGGGGTAGAAAGTCATTTATCGAAGGTTTTATATTTATTTTTATAAACCGTCTTATATACTACTAAAATCTTTAAAACAAAAACAAAGGTTTTCCTTAATCATCAGGTGTCTTATTCAACTACCATCATCTTTGTTAGGGAAATACAAATCCCTAGTTTATTAAGAAGGAGGTTAGGCTATGGTGAGTTTGTAGCATGCTTGGTTAACATTCAGGAACCCTGAGTTCAACCCTCAGGACTGAATGAACCAGTCATGGTGTGTGCCTATAAGCTCAGTAACTGACCAGTTGAGGCAGGAGAAGAAAGTAAAGTCATCTTCAACAAAAACCAAGTTTGAGGTCATCCTGGGATAATTCTTCCTTGGATTTTTATTCCCTGCCTTCGATGCTGTCTTACTAGCTACAGAGTATGTATTTTCTAGAGTTTCAATTTTATTATACTAATCAATATTATATAAGAATATAAAAACTCAAGTAGTTTTTTAACTGATGTTTTAGATGAATACTTCACATTTTTAAAGCAACCATATTATTTCTTGCTGATTTTTTTATAGATGATATATATAGCTTGTTTGTAAAATTGTGAATATGAAATTTAACATAAACTTCTTTTCTCGTTTAATGACTTTTCTTCTGATCCCTCTGGTCTTCATGTATCCTCTTGAAGGAGATCACAGGTGTGAACTTCATGTTAGAAGGAAGTGTTAACCATTGGCAATGGCATGGAGAAACATACACATAAAAAGATTTAAATGTAATTTCATTAAAATTGCATTTATTAAAATTATTTTGAACTCATTTTCAATTGGAAAAGTCAAATTTCAAGAGGAATCAATGTCTGAAAATTATAGGAACCTTTCAGTCTCTGGCTTATTAAATGGACACTGATTGAACCATTGACCTATTCAGATTTTTATTTATTTTACTAGTGAATATTTTTTTCAAATTATCAAGTCATTTTCTAATATTGTTATGAATGTTAAATGACACAATCTCTAGCAAAATTTTGCAAAAGAAATCACCCTAAGGAAAAAAAATCTGCAGTAAAACAAACTGATCCCAGTGTTATAAATTATTATTGTTGACTTTCAGTCATCTCCAGACTATTTCTATTTGATCTAAAAATAAAAATAATAGCATTTTAAAATGTAAAACTTTGTCTCAAAATATCTTGTTTAACGAGTTGATCATAGTCATATAAATGTAATACAAGATAATCCTAACAGAGTTAACAGTGACTTTTGGTTATTGTATACTTTTCAGGGCTCAGTGACATTGATTTATTACATAGACTTGCATTTGTAGGTAACATTAGCTTTATGGATATGAAATATCCTGTTACATACTGCTTCAAAAGTTTTCACATTACAGACGATGGTAGATTCGAAGAGTGTAGATTGCTTTCATTTGATTACATTGAGTGTTAAACTATTTGATTGCTGGAAATGAACTGACATACTGTATAGTAAACACTGAAAGAGGCTTTCAAAATGATAAACCTGCAATCTAATTCAGTAAGTGCAATTGTGTTACACAAACAAGACTGTTCACTTGCTGTTAGATGGCCAAAGATAAACACAGTAGATGACTATTTGATCTTTTGTGCTATTTCACATTTTGATTACAGCTGCCACAAGTTCTATTACAATGGAAGATTATCATGGATATTTATTTCTATTGTTAATTTTAGAATACAATTAATAGGTTATGACTCATCTCTTCAAAGAACATTATTTTCCAAGCTAGGTAGTACTATGACACAGCTCCTAACTTGGAACCAAAAGACTTGGCTGGTTTTCTATTCCTTTTCACTTTGTAGCTAAGTGACCTTGAATAATGTTGGCTTTGTTTAAACCTCATAGGCAACACATCATTTTAGTAACAGGTTCAGCATTGTACAAATTTCATAAGTACATTTTTTTGTACTAGTCAAAACAGGTATTTTAACTTTGAATTTCCTATATCAAGCTGCCCGCATCAAGAAACCAATTTCTTCACTAATAATCTATCGTACATTCTGACATAGCTTCTACCTGATAGATCTTGGTGAAGAACAAAAACAACAAATGTATCATAATATATTGTGCCTAGCATTGCACAGGGAAATGTTAGATTTTAAAATGCTAAGTTTCAGAACAGATCATTTGCTGTGTTCCAAGTGAACAGAAGTCGCTTTTCTCTGGACACATTAGGTCTGGGACATGGAGTCTTCCTTATGCTTATGGTATCATGCTTTAGTAAGTTGCATTTTTTCTTGTAATTTTGTTTGGAATCTTGCAATTAGATAAACTAATACATTTTCCTCCTGATACAACTCTTCCCATGCCAGCAATTACTTTTGGATCATTATGTATATAATTTTAAGATTTCATGTCTAGATTTAAGATTTGTATTCAGTGTATAGAGATATACCCCAGTATAAATGCCCTGACACCATAACATTATATTGAGTTTGAAACACACTTCCATGAGGTTGCCATTTTTTAAGAAATGCAATAATTTTGAAAAAAATTTATTTCCTTAATAAACTTTTTCTAATTATCTAAGTTTGTTCCTGATAATGTGAGGATAAGACTTCAGTAAATACAGTATTTAGTTATAGGGTTCAAAGAGGTACCACACCATTTATCCTAGAATTCTATATAAATATAGCCTGTTATTTCAACTTAGACATAATAATATTACCATAAATTTCAAGATTGATTTTAAACAAGTGAAATACTCATATTAATGTCAATAAAATATTCTATTTCTCTAGTAAAGCAATCCCTTTTTAGATCAATTTTTGAGAGATTATTTTTCCTATTAAAACATCTATTTGACAAATGTGAAATAGAGTAAGATTTGCAAAATTAATCTGTCCACTTCAGTGCCTCATTCTTTTACCCAAGGCATAAATATCTTTTCTAATTTCTACTACTTTATTTTATTCCTTTACAAAATCCCTAGGAATTTTATTGTGCAGTAATCATTTTAACAAGAATTGCATGGAAACATGTTGATTTAAATGAACATACATCTAAGTAACTCTAAATTCCAATATATTAATCTCCTAATAACATGATATAATGCTATTTTTGATTTATTTAAGCATGGAATCCATCTCATCATACCTAATCTTTGTTACATATTGAAAAAATTAAATTTAAAGATATCGTTCCAAGAAGAACTACTACCATATGACCTGTCTATATGAGTTGTCTTCTTGATTTATAGTAGCAATTGCTTTCTCAGCATGGATCTCATTACATAATAATATTCTATGAATTTTTGAAATTATACTGAGCTCTACATCAATCATCTATAGTAGACTAGTATCTGTATTAGTGAGAAAGGCTTACTTGAATTCAGACATCTTGGAAATATATACTTTTTCAAAATATAAATATTGTTATTTAAAGAAAGTAATATGTTGTTTCCTTTGAAATTCTTCAAATTGATAACAGAAGTGTTCAAAACTCTTATTGGCACACCCTCCAAACACCTCAACATGCCTTGACCATTGTTGTTATTGGCCCAAATTCAAAGAACTCTATTTTTTCCTGTGGTTTCTAAAATTAATCTCTTAAATTTCAATATTAAAATGGAGGATAGGAATAAGAATATTTGCCCACATGTATTTTATCTATGAGAATCAGATAGAAATAAAATAGACTCTTAAGTGTAAAAACCATTGTGTTGGGTTGAATTTTTCCTTCATATTTTCTATTAGAAGCAACCAAAGGGGGCAGAGAACTTGTTATAGAATTACATCAATTCTTATTAGATATGAATAAAACTGTAGGAGATTTTTATATGTAAAAAAATATAGGACATTCCTTCAGCAATTGCTAAAGCTTTTATTTAAAGTTATTTTGTTTTATTACAAAATCCTCTGCTTGTTGCGTGCTTCTAACTTTTTCATTAATACCCATTCTGTCTTCTGCTGATTTCTTATTTCTATCATAAGCTATAGTAGTTTTCCATTTCTTAAATAACAAACTTGGAAACCCAATAATACATTCACAAGAAGTGCAACTTTCAAAGAAGAATTTTGAAACAATTGTTTAAACATACAGTCTTGATTCATCCTGCAATTTCAAAAAGCCACAGTCATACTGTAGATTCACGAAGCAAAAATCCTTCATTTAAATAATTGAAAATATTTAATATTTCCTCCAAGATGTTTTTGAGTTTAAATATATTATATATATATATATATATATATATATATATCCTTCACATAAGTAGTATAGAACTTATCATGTACATTTGCTAAGACATTGGATATTCTATAAAAATGGAAGGAAAATGTTTAAAATGGCCATTTGCTTTTATACATTTCTATACACATTGTTCACTACTTTATCTTCAGTTACTAACATAGTCTCCTGTTGTGATATTGTTAAATAAACATAGTTTGAATAATCCACTTAATAAATTAGTCAAAATAACTGGAAGAAAAACATTTATTGAATGATTAGTACATTCTACAAACTCTGCATATAGCTTATATGACACTTCTTCAGGATGTATTCTTTAACCTATCATAAAGAATGAAATAAGACTGTATAAAGTTATATTATCTGTTCATATTGAGGATTATTCTTTCCTTCTCTTTATAACCCATGATACTTTGAAGAAATCCATACATCTGTGCTAACATTCATATTTTGAGCACCATTTAAATGGAAGGTGAACTGAAATAAAATTTTTTCTTTAAAGAACTCATTAAAATTTAAATAGAATATCTCAAGTTATCATTAGTATGTTTAATCTTAATATGAAAATTGTTAAGTTCATAATACTGTAGGGGTAAGTTAAATTACTGTGGTATGGGTACTCTATTTATTACAATTTTTTTTTTCTGGATAATTAGGTATTTCCTTCTAAGACTTGTAGAAATACTAAGCCCTGACAAAAAATAGTTTTATGGAGTAGAAATGTTCAGCCTTATGATATTGAAAGTTAGAAATGGGTGCAACAGGATAGGAGAGATCTTAAAAATTATTCTTTGGGGCTGTAGATATAGCTCAGTGAAAGGGTACCTGCCTCATATGCATGCAGCCCAGGGTATAATGCCAGTACAAAAGAGAGTTAGATACTCCTATACATGTATTTCAACATTTATGACAAAGTTGAGATCCTTACTCAGACTTTATTTGGAACTCTACGCCTAACTTGCCACCATCTATTGAATGCTCCTGGAAAGTGAGTTTTACATTCATTCTGCAGAGCAAGATAGTGAAAACTGAATGACAAGTGTTTAATGTTACTGAAGTTATTTCTGAACCTCATGAATATCTATGCACAGAATCATGTTTTCTTTAAGACTAAAGCATCTAACACGATATACAATTATTAAAGCCTTACCTTGGGGCTGGAGTGATGGCTCAGTGGTTAAGAGCACCAACTGCTCTACCAGAGGACCCGGGTTTAATTCCCAGCACCACATGGCAGCTAACAACTGTAACTCTAAGATCTGACACCCTCACAAAGACATACATGCATACACCAATGCACATAGATTTAAAAAAAGCCTTACATTTCCACAATCATTCAGTGCTTTGGTCTTTATTTGCCCATTTGTCCATTAGTAATTACTCTCTTTACTATCATTAAGCAGCTCACTTGAAATACTATCTGATTGAAACATTGTAACAGTTGGTACTCCACGATAATTCAGTGTATGTGTTAGAGAAATAATATTTCACAATGCTATACAAAACAATAAAAACTTGATGTATTTTGTTAAATAGATGAACTATATTTCAAATATTTACTGTTAGTAATTATATACTTTGTAAAAACATGAATAACACTTATGCATCATAGAGCATAAGTTTCTTTTTTGTTTGCTAAGGAAAGGTCCATATATATATATATATATATGTATATATATATATATGTAGTATATTTGGGCTAGTGTCCATTTTTTCAATGTCATAAATCTGTAAATATGAAAACATTCTATCATTATCACCTCAACATTTTAAGTCAAATACAATGAGCTCATAATTCTCCAGTTAGTAATATTCATTTTTCATGAATATCTATAGTAACATTTTTTAAGTTTGCTTATTTTCATATCAAGATATCACTAAATAGAAAATAGAAATTATCCAGTTCTTTAAAGAAACAGGTTGTTTTTGAAATTCATAAAAAGTTTAGTCTTGGTAGAAGAATGAACTGATAGCCTTTTATTTTGTATTGAATCTCAAAGTCCAAATGAGAGATTTGAATATTAGGACCTTGACTTGACTCACCTCTGTTTAATTTTGACAGTTGTCTTAAAGCGAATTTAGTGTTTAATGAAATTTTCTGGACTGATAACTCAAAACCTGAAGGGAACAATTCTAGTGGTGAGAAAGTAATTTTCTGGCCTAATTACACCTTTGGCCTCACTACAAAGTCTGTCAACAAAAATGCCAGGTTTGATCATGATTTTTTTTGACGTGAAATTCACCAATCTACTTTACACAGGAGAATATTTTACAATAGTACTTGGTGTCTGCAGCTATGACTTTATAACTGGGAATAAAATCTCAACACTCTGCCAATTGGTAAATCATCTAAATCTAACAATTTAAAAAAATATATGTGGGTAATAATGAGCCATATGTCCCTTAGTAGCATATTCAAGAAAGATGTATATGTGAAATAGCTATTTCAACTGCATAAAGGAATACCAAATAATCAAATACATTATTAATAATTTTCTTTTAAATATTGAAAAAATGTGTTTCTATAATATTGTTCCTTTCCCTCCCTCCCTCCCTCCCTCCCTCCCTCCCTCCTCCCTCCTCCCTCCCTCCCTCTCTTCTTTTCCTCCTTTTCCTCTTCCTTCACCTCACCCTCTTCCTACTCCTGCCCCTCTTCCTTCTCATTCCCCACCTCCTCCTCCTGTACTCCCCCTTCTCTTCTGCATCTTCCTCCTCCTCCTTCTGGTATTTGTGCTGTCAATACACCCTGAAACTTGAATGTAATGCTCTAGTGCAATATCACTGAATCATACACCAACTCTCTCACACCTGTTTCTATTTCTTATTTGCCATACTCTGAGAGTCTAACAATTACAGACCTCTCACAGGAGTCTGTAGAGCTGATTTCTCTCTTGAGGATGTCTTTGCTTAACTTCAACCATCAAATACTTGCAGACACTGGCAATTGTCTTAAATTCCTGAGCCTGAATTTTACCATGTATCAGTATCAATAAATAGTCCACAGCTGTTTGTTTAGCTGTCAACCTTTGAATCCTTTCTCCCATGATTTGACAAGAAATCAAAACGTGCTCTATAAAGACTTCTGCTTGTACTCATTTGAGACTGTACAGTACGTAAAAACCAGGATGATCTAACCTAACTGTCTTCTGTCTTCCATTTTCTCCTTCTTGTCTTCCTGTGTCTTATTATTACATTTAAAATATTAAAGATACTAATAAAAACTATGTTCCATAAAAACTCAGGTCTACTTGGAGTGACAAAGTAATAAAAAAAGCTGAGCAATTGCATTGAATTCTTGCCTCTGCTTTTCATGATCGTAATTCCTAGATCCACTTTTGATAATTGTTTTCCTCAATAAACAGGTACATGTAAATATATAGGCCCACAAAATCACACACTCTTAATTTCTAAATAAGTTAAGAATTTATCATCAGGTAATCTGAAACTAATATGTGTTCTATATAAGAAAATATACTCATAATTACTTCAAGTCATCTGTGAAGCATATACTTTAGAAGTCATGATTAAGTTTTTTATAAATATTTATCATGAGTCAGCAGGATGAATGACATTGCCACTCAAAACCCCATAATTAAAGGCACAGTTTGGCATGACAAGAGACCTGTGCAAAAGCACAGATGTCTTCTAACAGCTAAAGTTAAGCGAATTATCATAGCTATCACGGTAGAAAATGGTATATTTAAATTGGCTTATATCAGTATGATCTCCCTAGAAATTCTTCTGGATGACAGAAGCATAAGCAAAGTATGCACGATCATTTCTGTATAAAGTTTTGGAAAACATTTTACGTGGTAGAGAATGTTACTGGATAGAAGTGTCAAGGCCATCACTAGCTGATTAATGTAGTGTTTGGATTATTAGAGCACCAATACTTGATTCTATTGATTAGAATTTCATTGGAGTTAAGGTATTCAATCCACTAAATTGTTTTACACATATTAGCTCATTTAAACTAACTTTCAAGCCTATCTCCTAAACCACTATCCAGTAAACATGTATGTTTCTCAGAAGCCTTATATCCTTTGAAAGTGATCTCAATTAAAATAAAAGTATGAACCAGTTCCTGGAGAGTCCACTAAATAAGACTTCTACATCTGGGTACAAGATCACAGTGTCCTTTGCCAATAGGGCACCTCACTTAAATCCACCTCTGGGGCCATCTGTGCAGATGCTGAGCTCTGATCATTGCTTGTTTTGACAACAGCCTGGTCTGATTAGAGCATCTCCACAGAATCATGTCCTTTCATGGTTCTTATGTCTTGAGAGATTTGGTAGGAAACAATTCTTTCAGATCAGATAATGAAAATTGGAGGCTATTTTATGAAGATTAGTTCAAGGAAATGAGGACTTTTAGAGGAAGATCTGGTGCTCTGGTGGAGAACATGCTCACATCTACTGCTTGTTTAGCAGAGGTATCAATTAATTCCTTGTTCATCTGGAAGGCAGATCTGGACAAATGAGTGTCACTCACAGGAATGACATGAGGGTGGAGAGAGGTCCAGCTATCAACCCATTGAACAGCCGTGTACTCTGGTAAATTCATGCAAACAAGGTGTCTTGATTGCACTCACCCAGATATGTGGCACAGGGAGTTTTAATGTTTAAGAAAAAGACTGCAATTACTGTGAAAACTGCTGAATATAAGATTCATTAGGAGCCAGTCCTTATATCTCATGCCTATGATCTCAACACAGACAGAGGCAGGAGGACTGAGAGTTGGACACAAATCTGAATTATATAGACAAACCATCAAACAAACACAGGAAAACAAAACAGAAAGATACAAAAGATCCAACAGTGTCCATGAAATAAGAAACACATCTAACTACAAGGAGAACATTTCCTCTTGAAACTCTTCATTTCATAGTTTACTTTGAAAAACCAGGCTAGTAAGTTTATATTTATTTTTGGTAGAATATTGGTGCATTGAAATGGATGAACTGAGTGTTTGAAACCCGAAATGTATGCAGTTTATTACATCTTAAGATGGATTACTTTGTCTAATTATACACGAAATTGTCTGTATTGAGTCCATAAATTATTTTTATTTTTTGTGGAAAATGCTATAATGTTTTGGGTCATATTTAGGGATTTAACTGCCTTCACTATCATATACAGACATATATGTATATTTGTTTGTTTTATAAGAACTATCATGTTAAGAATTAATAAGCTTTATAATAAATAACTAGGAAACTTACAAACACATTTAATATTTATCTTTGGGTTTTTCCGGTTGAAATTCTGTTTAATACTCTTTTTCTACCATTTTATCCATAATTCACTGTAAATTGTATTAAATTTGTCCCTATGTATTATACATTAGCACTTGACTATTTTGGTGTCACTGATAATGTACCCATGACTAAAATATAATTAATTACTATTTCTCTCATATCAAAGAGAATGATTTCAATATTTTCAATATGCTGATTTGTTTTTAAAATAGCCATAAGTTAAAGAACCAAAAGGTGTTAATAACTATATTAGCTAAATCAATGCAATACATAGGAATAAGCCTTACACATTCATTTAAAATCCCCTAACATTTATTTCAACACCTATGTATTACATCAAATTATTCTCTAACAGCCTGATATGTACTCTATGAAATCCTATGTCACACGTGTGGAAACGAGACCTAAACATAGCAGTGCAAAATTAACTGTAAAGCAGCAGAGTGAGGCCTGGGTTCTGTTGCTGCATATTCCTGGATTCTGTCCCTGAATTCCAATATATTTGCTTACATTATTCCTAATGAAAATGGAATGCTTTTATATTTTGTTATAACTTCTACTCACATTCTTGTCCACAAATCATTAAATGACTAAAACTCAAAATGTACAAATGCATTTTGTATGTCAGATCCGAAAGGTCAACATGCTGTACATTTAAATCCTTGTATATAATTATGGTCCTTAAAATATTAAGCAGGTGACTGGATTAAATATAAGTCAGGCATAAAATGCCCTGCATGTAGCAACGTCGTGGATCAAGTAAATTATCAAAAAGCAAAGCTCTTTTTGTGCCTTGGGCAGTTTTGGCTGCCAGCATTTATACATCAAAACTTCACTCAATGTACGATTGATTTTATTTTATTTTGTTTATTTTTTAATTCCCTATAGCATGCTATGTTAGTTTTGCTCTATGCTGTCTGCATCATTAGGTTTCCAGGAAATTAGAGTTAGTTCAGACATGGTTGACCAAAATATTATTTTCTCCTTGTAGACCATGGATATTGGTTCTTGGGAGAAAACTAAGGAGATGGAATTATGTAATATCAATGACTCCAATGCATGCAGGGTTTTTTCCCACACAGAGAAACATCAGTCTTGTGAGAAACAAGAGCATCTGAAGAGCAACTTCGTAGAATTGGACAGCCAGTGTCTACTAAATTCAATTCACGAAGATGTTCAGATTAAAGTTCCAAAGTCCAGTCTCAGGGCAGGAATGAATCCTTTGTAAGGATTCTTTCTACAGTTTTTTTTTTTTTTTTTCTTAATGTTGCCTTAACACATGTTAAAAAAAAATAGAGGAACCTAAAAGGAATGTCAGTTCTGTGGTTATGTAAATTGAACTGAGTGCTTTACAGCAGGTTTAAGATTTTTATAACTCAGAAGTTGTTAACAGCCAGCTGGTTTGTATCTGTTTTTTTATGGTTATTCTTGTCATATGCAGCCTCCACAATTTTTAATTATGTTTTATGGTATGTGTTTTCCTCCTCCACAATCCCTGAGCCACTCGTTGCTTCATTAGGTATTTCCCATTGGGAGACGCACAGGTACAGGGGTGGGACTCTATCCCTGGTGTAAGGGTTCCATTCCTCGCCCCAATGGCTCTGTTGTGGAAAATTCAAGTAAACTTCCATTGCAAGTGCATAACCTATTAGAACAGCAAGCTTGCGTTAATAGAACAGTATCTGTTCATAAGTTTGTAAGTTACCACAACCAGCTTCCAGTAATGTCAAAAGTCCGATGTCCAATCACTTCATTTCTCCTTGACCTCCTGTCAATCACACTCCCACTTCCTCCTTTCCTCCCTCCCACATTTTTGTCATCCTTCCTCCTTACCTTCAGTTCCTACTCTCCCTTCTCATACATATTTTTTTAAATATTGATATTAGTTTTGTCTCATAGCTAAATCATCATAGGTAATAAAGCATTCATTTAAAATTCTTTTGAGTTTAGTGCACACAAAGCATTTTGTGCCATATCTGTGCTAATATGTGTGTCAGAATTCAAGATAAACACTAGCAAACAATTGTGAAAAGGAGAAGTGGAAGGGGATGGAAATGTGTGATAGATTACAGTAAGATATTAGCTACGAAAGCACTAGGACCGGGTTCAGCGGCCAGATCATCTGGACACAACAGCACACACCTGCATTTCCAACCGTGAAGAGGCAGAGACAGGAGAATGCCTGGGGTTTCCTCTCCACCCATACTAGAGCAACCACTACGCTTCAGGTTCAGTGAAAGAACCTGTCACAATAAAGCAAAAAAAATGGCGTGATGGAGGAAGACCCTAGATATTAACCTCTTACCCCATGTGAACAGAAGTATGAACATACACAAGCACATATACACCCTCACACCAGCACAGACAAGCACACACACACACACACACACAATATATATATATATATATATATATATATATATATATATATATAATATCCACACAGATTCACATATATACATGTATATATTAATACATTTAGACTCTCCATATACACAAGGAAAAGCTAGTTTTGAGTGTTAGAACATTCCAGACACGAACAAGTTGGCATTTAATTTTTTCTTTTGTTTTTAAGATCATTATCTATTTCCACGATTTCTCCCATTCTCTCTCCTCCCTCCATACCCTTTCACCAAGCTCCCCTTGCTCCTTTCAAATGTATGTCTTCATTTTTCATTTGTTGTTGCATGAATATTTGCATATGTATGTTCTTATGTACCTAAATATCATCTGCTCATTCTATACAATGCCTGTCATTTAGATTTCTCATGAATTCTATAGAATATACCGCAATTAGTTTCACATGTAAACTGAGAATTCTTCCTCTCATTTTTTTAAACAAACTAGCTTAAGGATCCATGGCTGGGATGCTTTGAGGCATTGTTTGAGTTCCCTGTCCATCCATCTGTATCTATCATCAATCTATCAATCATTATCTATATCTCTATCATATATCTATATCTACCTTTGTATCATCTATCACCTATTAGCTATGTATCTATATATCTATCTATTATCATCTATCTCTACTATGTATCCATCTATCTTTTTATGCATAAACTCACTGTCTAACTCATAGGTTCATATTGACAGTTCAAGACTTTTTTGAAATGAAGTTTTTGAATTTTCTAGAATTTCCTAGTTTACCAGTAATAGAGTTAGAATGACAACTTATATAAATACTTAACATGTATAACTTTATATTCAACAATATTTGGGAAAGAGAAATAAAGGAGAAAAAAGGTTGTTTAGAGAAAATTCAGCAGAACAGGTTCACATTTAGGAGAAAATAAACCAAACAGAAAAATCAGTGGTTGTAGAGACATAAACTGATTAGTTAACTTCTCATGGTTAAGGAGTTACATATTGAAAAGCAGAAGTTTTGATCAAATGCATGTCTGTTGGGTTGAAGATAATTTATAAAATAGTGAAAAAAATAGGGAAAAACCTGACACTAATAGTTAATATTAAAAATAAGTTCAACAAGTGTGTATCATATGGAGGAATGCAGAGTGAGTCTGCAGTGAAGAATGAAATGAACAGAGACAATCCCATCCAATACTGAAATACTGTCCAAGTGTGGCCAAGTGTAAAGAGCCACTGGGCTGGAAAGTGCATGAGAGGAGAGTGGCTTTTGTGAACTTTCAAACAAAGGACAACCCCCTGATTCCTGGATTGTGTACAGTGGAGAATGCACCAGTGACAAGCTTTGAAATATATCTCAAAGGTGTCAAGGTCTTTAAATTATTGACCAGTGAAAATTTATGTTTTGCTTTCTTTCTTTATATGCTTCATAAAAACTGTGACTCATCCAGAATTATCCTTTTAAACTCTGTCTCTTCTGGTTGATTCACTTAGTCTAGGGTGACCTTCCATTAACAGCATTTTCTAGGGACTATGAATGAAATTCAGACACCAACAATTTTAGGAAAATGAAGAAGAGAGAGAGAGAGAGAGAGAGAGAGAGAGAGAGAGAGAGAGAGAGAGAGAGAGAGAGAAATTTAATAGTATTCTTATTCAAGATAGTTGTGTTTCAGAACACTAAGAACCCTGAATGTCATTTTTAAGATCACATTTCTTTTCTAAGTGCTGTTTAGACTGAGGAATAGCATCAACCTGCTTGGCCTCAGTCAGGGGCTTACCTTTGGAATCAGGATCTTTCAGAAGACAAATACCCGTTGTCTAACATAAAGGTACACGCAAAATGGCACAATGTGATCATGTGGACATCAGTACAGGGAGTTTCAGGTGCCATAATGAGCCCCACCAAATCCACCAGGGAAGACTTCTCTCAGAAGGGTAAGACCAACAGCTTGCTCTCTTTTGTTTCAAGTGAACAATCTGAAGAAATTTAAGGGTTGGACCTCTAACATTTTTTTTTAAAGTTTAAGATGTGGTATAGGTCGCATTCCACACACACAAAATCGATGCTGACATATGGATCCGGGAAGAATCAGATGTCTGTACACAATGGCAAAGTAAGAGCCTTTCTTTAACAGGAGATAAGGCTTCACTTTCTCTCAGCCCGACATCTTTCATTCTTCACTTATCTCCCTGTCAGATAAATATTTTATAATTTCATATCATGTCAAAATGATTATTGTTTTTCTGAATCACCTCTCATAGCATATATATATATATATAATACATATATATGTATTACAAAATGACAATATATGCAGTATAGATATACATATATATGCAGTGTGGGGACTTTCATTTTGTAATAGAATATTAGCATTTCAGACTCAGTGGTTGTAGTGAATTTCACAGATGTAAAATGCAATTGTTACAAAATTCTGCATTTCCAACGTATTTCTAAGCCTATGACACCTGCACTGGGGAGTCCATGTTTTAGTCACTGAGTCCAAGTCACTGAGACTTGTTTAAAGTGCAGAAGTTAAGAGTGTAAACTTTGAGGATAAACTTGTCCCATTTGAATTCTGATCTCTCCTTTTCCTAGCTACATAGTTTTAGACTGTTACTTCTGTCCTTATACAACAGTCTCTTCTTCTAGAGATATGTGCATGTCCAAACACAGACCTACTCAGAGCACAGATGGAAATAACATAATTATTAACATACTTCTTTCTATACTTTCAAGTGGGAAGCATACATGCAAACTGTGTTTCTATCTTTTGCTTTTATTTTTATTTTTTGTATAAAATGGGACTGTGTAAGATGTAATCTTGGCAAGTTTTAACTATTCAACACAGATGTATAAACTATGACTATAGTGACTCTTTACATGTTTCCCCAAATATCAATGTAATCTGTTAGTTAAAAGACTTTTAAATAAGTCTAACAGAATAACATTTATAGTAAATACTTCAGAAATGTTTACCTTTCAAGTAAACATTTAGTATGTATAGACTGAGAGTGTGTGTATAGAGACATTTAAACAGAGGTTTTGTTGTTTGAACTTTAATGCTCATGTATTTTGAGTACAACAGGACACAGGAGCACTGTGAGGAATGAGTATAACAAGATGATACTGTCCTATTGGTATGGTATCAGTATGTGTGATGTGCCGCCATTATCACAAGGGGAAGATTCTGCCTAGTGTGTGTGTGCAATGTGCAAAAGTCTGCTGAGAGGAGAGGAAGTGAGAGCCGAGGGAACGGTGCTGGTGTTGAAGCACTAGCAGTGATCCTTCCCTATGACTGAGAGGCTGTTCTTGTTAGTAAATGTAAAAACGTGAGGAACAATATCATTGTACTGAATTTCCCATAAGATCTGCATAATATAGAATAATTTTCCATTAGCCATCAGGTGTTACTTTGTTCCATATGAATTTGTCACTTTACTGATGAAAATTGGTCAAATAATAGTGACTGCATGCACTTCAATTAAACATAGAATCTTGTTTATCTTCTGAATATGAATTTGTGCTATGTAGAAAGATGGAGTCATGTTTATTTAGAGTTGGAAGACCACTTGTGAAAAGTTTTGGTCCATTAGGTAATCATATATGATTGTTAACTTTATTTTTTTTTATTTTTTTTTTTTTACAAATTCTAAATTTGTATAGATTTTTATTTACTCATTCATTTACAGTTGTAATGATTGGTTATGGAGAACACAAAAGAACAAAACGTGAAAATGATCAAAGCCTCTACCTTCAGCAGGTCTTAGTACATGGAACAAAATGGTAAACAAATAAGAAATAACTACTAACTGTATATTTTAGGAATCTCTGCTGCTATGACTCCTTCAAAGGGTAAAGGGTGAGGATGGAAAGGCTGTCAGATGGTACACAGTTGGTATTTCATTGTGCATAAGAGGAGGGGCAAAAAGAATCTTTAAAAAAGATTTGACACAAAAACGAAGGCTCGTTATTTATACTTCTACATAACGTATGGTAAAATACAGACAGCTTGGTGATGCATACGGAAAGGTAAGTGAAGAACAGGTCATAGATATGTTAGTATCACTGTCAATAATGAATTCAAATTGTATTTTAGACTATGGGCAATCTAAGAAAACTTGAAGTGAAATAATGGGATGATGTGTTGTTTGTGGTAGAGTTAGAAACGAGAACCTGCACTGGTGAGTGGAGGGCAGGAACTCATCAACGGGATGTGCTGGAAGAGGTATGATCAGTTCTAGCTTCTAGCTTTCTTTTCTGTTTATCCAGATCGTGTTTTCTTTCTGGTTTGTGTAGCTGACTGCCTCTCTGTGGGCCAATCATTGATCTTTTATGTAATTTTTGCAATTTATGCATGCATTAGATGCCTATGTCATGTCAAAAATAGTGATAGAACCTAGCATGACATATGCTAATTAAATACTTATCAGAATTTCGTGATAAAACTTACCAAGTGTCATTTATTTTCAAGCTGACTAGTGTATTCCAAGAATAGCTCTTGAAAGTTAGTTTGAATAAGACATGATACATGTCTTATGACTCCTGGACACCTAAATATCTGTGTTTATGTGCTTGAGAAATGCTTTACAGATACAGCTGCCTTCTGCCAAATACCATTTCAAATATTTGCATTGTATATCCAAAGTCTTGTCATGCACACATCTCAAATTTAAGAAAATGCACTCTTAGATATTCTTGCTTTAGTTGCATTCTTACATAATTATTAATGAAATTGAATCTTAATTGAATCACTCTCAATCCCTCATCAACTCAATCCTTTAAAATAAATTAAGTAATTTGAATTGAATTAGCTTATTCACTTCCATCTTGGTTAAGAGTGAATAATTTCAAATGATGCCAAAACTTTCTCACAGAGAATACTTTGGTTGAAGAGGCTTCCTCTTTCATCTTTTTTTTTTGCTTTCTCTTCTTTCCTTTTCTTTTTGGCAGCTTTAATCTTCATTCTCAAATATTATCTGCTTTCTTCTTGCCCATGTATTCAAGCCTTCAGCAACTTTGCCAATGTTTACCTCATCAAAGTTCTCTGGTGCTTTCCACAAATGAATTGTAGATACATGGTGCCATGGTGCCTTTATTGTTTGTCCTTAACCTCTCTCCTGTGTCTCGGCACCTTCCATATCCAGTTTTGGGGTCATTCTTTCCGTGACACTTGGGGAAAGACTCTTCTGATCTCAACTTCTCATCCCTATGTCTGACAGTGTCTTTCTCAGCCTGGGCAACATGTGATGTGTGTGTATGTGTGTGTGTGTGTGTGTGTGAGAGAGAGAGAGAGAGAGAGAGAGAGAGAGAGAGAGAGAGAGAGAGAGAGAGAGAGAGAGAGAGAGAGGGAGGGAGGGAGGGAGGGAGAGGGAGAGGGAGAGGGAGAGAACAGACAGAAAGAGATAATATTCCACATGTATGTGTGTATATATGTGAGTATGTCTCTGTATACGTGTTCATGTGAGCACGTGTGTATGAATGTGCAAGTGAATGTGCATGCCTGTGTGTTTCTTTTCCCTATTCCTTTTATTTCTAACACCATACTTATCATCTCTGATTTTTCTCCTTTGGGAAATTTAATAATACAGAACGAAACAGCTATAGTGTTAGATCTGGAATCCAGTATATGAGATATGCAGGCAGCAAGATTGCCATGTATTTGGGGCTAGCTGTGTTATATAATGAATTTGCAACTAGTTCCAAGGTTGTAGAGTAAAAAATAAAATAAGAAACAATTTAAAATAAAAAAAATCCATGCAGGTGAGTTTACATTTAGATAAAATTTCTTCCTTCCTAGCTCCTGCATTTATCATGTACTTGAGTGAGTATAGCAATGTTTTAGAATGGCATCTTGTTCTCTCTCATTAAAATTGATCTTCAAGATACAAAATGAAAATAAATTAGAAGATTCTTATTAACCTAACAAGAAACTATACTTTAAAGCACCTATATTGCTACTGGTGTGTTTGGTGTATATATAAATACATTTACTTAGGTAGAACACAAATATATGCACATTTACACTAACACACACACACAATTTCCTTTTACCATAAGAACAAACACAACCTTAATTGACTAACACAACACAAATTTACTCTCCAAAGTTCTGGTGGTCTCTAGTGTAGTATAAGCCTTAAGAAGAAGGTGGTGATAGAGCTGTGTTCCTCCTGGAAACTTTATGGGGAGACCTACTTCCTTGTTTGTCCTATTCATATTCCTTGGCATGTCAGCTTTTAGTTATTGCAGATATCACTTACACCACTCTAGGCTGGGCTTTTGGTTCATAGCTCCCATCTCTTGATGCCATCCCTTGAAAACTTTTAAGGTTGTACTTGGTCTAGGAGCTGACCTAGAGCAGTGGTTCTCAAAATTCCCGATACCGCAACCATTCAATACAGTTCCTCATGTTTTAGTGATGCCCCCCCACCATAAAATTATTTTTGTTCCTACTTCTTAATGACAATTTTGCTACTGTCATAAATGGTATTCTAAATATCTGATATGCAGGATATCTGATATGCTACCCATGTGAAAGGGTCGTTTGATCCCCAAAAGTAGCCAAGACTCACAAGTTGACAACCATCAATCTAGAGTAATTTACCCATCTTAACAAAAATTAAGTTTTTTGTTTAGACATTATTTTCTGAAAAGATGTCCAACATGTTTCCATTTGTGTTTTTCACATTGAAATATTTTTTCTTTAGTTCAATCAGCCAAATATCCATTTACATTTTGGAGTGTTCTCAAATACTCAAATTCTATTTTTTTCATAGATCCCAGGGCTCACCTTGCCTCTAGTTCTACCAGAAGTAGTGTATAGTTCCATCATACCTCATATATTTTGTCTAAGTTTTGATTATTCCTTTTCCCCATCTTTCATCTCAACATTCCTTTTCTTTCCTTTTTTGTCTTCTCTCTATATTATTTTTTCACTCAAATCTTCTTCCTTTTTTTTCCTTATCATATCTGTCTTACTGTCTTCAACACGTAAGATGCATTAACATTGTTAAAGTCATTTGTTCTTGGTGCTGATCATGTACATATAAATAGGCAAGACACAATTTTTGTCTTGGCTCATAGTTTTGGAACAAGGGTCATGTTACAACTC
This sequence comes from Peromyscus leucopus, assembly GCF_004664715.2. Classification (NCBI taxonomy): domain Eukaryota; kingdom Metazoa; phylum Chordata; class Mammalia; order Rodentia; family Cricetidae; genus Peromyscus; species Peromyscus leucopus. The sequence continues at coordinate 26,331,120 of NC_051070.1, forward strand.
TCTTTTTCATCCTTTCTTTCTGACAGTAGAATATGATACCTACTAAATTATTATTCGAAATTCAAATCCCTAAAGACTGAAATTCAAGCTTAAGCTTTCACAATCACAGCTTCTTCATAGACTTTGAAAACTCCAGACAGTAGTTCTGAGGAAAACATCAGTGAGCATTTATTTGAATGCCTAACTTTCATTCCATTTTTCTTTTCTTTTTTGTTTGTTTGTTTGTTTTGGTTTTGGTTTTTTTGAGACAGGGTTTCTGTGTACAGCTTTGTAGCCTGTCCTAGAACTTGCTCTATAGACCAATCTGGCTTTGAACTCAAAGAGATCTGCCTGCCTCTCCCTATTAAGTGCTGGGAATAGAGGCGTGTGCTACCACTGCCTGGCTTTTCTTTTCTTTTTATTATAGAAAATACATATGTTTTGTTAAATATTCCAAAATAATATAAATTCTTTGGGGAATAAATATTAATTAAATTCAGTTATAGTAAGATCAAATAAATTAAACCATTTAGCATTGAAAAATATAATAAAATGTTAAATAATCATCATTGGATTTACCCTCATTTGTAATGGGTAACTTCTCATTTGTTAATGGCAATGTCTATTCTGTTTGTATATATCCTGCAAATAGTTCTTAAGATTTGACTGAATTGGAATAATTCATGAAAGAATTAAAAAAATAGATATTATCAATTTTAAACAAAATGGCTTGATAATGATTAGAAATCAATATAGCAGAATTTAATATTTTTTAGTTTTTTTAACCAGTCTCTGATATCCTCTTTTAAAAGTTGGTTTAGTCCATGAGTTCCCACTAGTTTGGTTTGGTTGTCTCTGTAGGTTTCCCCATCATGATCTTGATGCCCCTTGCTCATAGAATCCCTCTCCACTCTTTGACATTGCATGTTCAGGTACCCTCTCCACTATTGTTAGTAGTCTAAGGTGAAGTCGTCCTTGTGGATTCCTGGGAATTTCCCTAGCTCCCGGCTTATCCCTATCTCCATGATGTCTTCCTATATCATGGTATCTCTTTCATTGCTAGTCTTCCATTACCAAAGGCAGGAAAAGGTAGGAAACATACTCTACATAAACATGCTTGAATGAGATCATCTATCTTCTGTGTTAAAAACTGTAAACCTGTTAGACTAAAGTATTTTTTTTTTTTTACCTAACATGAACCATTAGAAGATAAAATATTTCAACTTTTGTTCGGTAATTGATCGATACACAATGGAAATTTGAGGTTTAGAGCTAGAAAACATTGGGAAAGACACCTTTCTGGAATATTTTTCTTTAAAAGTATTAGAAAAATTGAATTGTTTCTATTGTGTGTACAGTCATGAACACATTCAAAATCACTTGAATCTAGAGTCTGTACAACAAAACTAGTTGATGCCTAGAAAACCAACGTAACCATGGACAGAAACATCACTGTTATGACCTTGAGAGTTGTTGTTTGTTATTATAGAACATCCAAGGAAGAATTATATTATCCAACCTATGTCTTCCTTTATTTAACCTACACAATTCCTGTTTCAAAGGGAGCAGAAAAAAAGAAAAAAAAATTACTTAGGACAATCAGGTACATCTTCAAGAAGCTAAGTGTGCATAATTAGAAGCAGTCAGGGGAAGCATGGGCTATACTTTGTAGCTTTAATTTGTAATTTGACTAATTCTTCAAAATGATTTCCTTATAATTAGTTTATCTTTCATGAATGTGCATTGATTGCATATATTGATACAATGAAATATAATATTTTTAAAAGTGGGCAAGTGGAGTTATGTCACATTAAGAGGCTTTGGTAAAGAAAAAGGGACCGGAAAAGAGTGAAATGACAACCTACACAGCAGTATAAATATCTGCCACTTATTTATGTGTCTGAAGATTAATATTCAGAATATAGAATATCTATACATTTAAAATGTATAATATCCATACATTTTATATATAAAATTTGAATTTTATACATGACTTTATCCTTTCTTGTTAGAGCAATGTTGTTCCTAACCATTTAACTGTACTTTATTTTTGGTTTAAGTTTATCACATTGTATTTCTTGTAATAAAGTGGCCTTAGCATTAACTCTTGTATAATGAAATGGATAATGCAAATACAATGTTGCATCTCTTGTGTTGTTATACAATTAACTTTCCCTTTTACTAGAATAATTAGTTTATTTTCTCACCATTCTTACAATCAGATGGGACAGCTTGAGGCAGGAAGGATTTATCTTGGCTCTCAGCTAAAGAGAAATCAGTACAGAGATACTGGGAAGCATGTATTTGAGAAGGCCATTATAGCAATGGGTATACATGATGGAAGTAATTCTTTAGCTCCCTTCTGACAGAAAGCAGAAGAGTATTCAAAAAGAGACCATGGCAAGATGTAGTTATAAGGACACTCCTGTAATGATTTGCTTTTTCCAACCAGGCCACAGCTTTTACTTTTCATTACTTCCCAATGATACTGTAGGATTATGAATCCAACATAACATGATTAATCCACTCATTTTGTGAGAGCGCTTATGATGTAATTGGCTCAGGAAATGACATCATGTCACATACACACCAGAGGGTTGTTGTCCTAATCGATCTGCTCAACATCATTTGCTTCAGTCAGGTTGACAACAGTTATTAACCATTACAAACATAAATTGTAATTCCATTTATATCATTTCAATATTAGTTTCTTTAGTGTTTAATTATTCATAGTAGTATCTTCCAGCGAAAACAGTAACAACACTTTACTTCTATGGAGTGCTTAGTGTTCCAAGTTCAACTGAAGTCCTTAAATATACTCCTTCATTTAATACTCCCATCCATATTGCCAAACATATGGGCAATATTATCAGTCTCATTCTTCAAGAGAGTTAATGATTTGTTTATGCTCTCTTGGAAAATTATAGATCCAGATTTTAAGTAATTTTATGATTGATCCAGTGTCCATCCACTTAAGTACTCTCAACAAGATTCTCTGTGAGAAGTTTGATCCCATTAGTAAGCAAGGAAAATAGAGTTGAAAGAGTCAGATTATTGCTCCAGCTTTCAGCAACTTTATCAACAGTGGGAAAACTGAGGCAAACTGGTAAAGAAAGTTTTGCTGTGCTGAGATGATTGCAACCAGAAGTGGTGGTGCTATTTTGCAACACCTGTGCCCCTCAGCTCTTACACATACCATGCTATTTAGTGTTCTCATCAATGCTGTGAGAACTGGGCAACATGATCTATATTTTCACAGCTGTGAGAAAGTTAGCTAACATAGGCAGATCTTGCAGAATTTATCTCCCAATAATAGAGAAAGTTTGGGACTCTAATTGTAGATTTTGTATGTATACTTGTCCAGTTTCTGTTACTTCATGCTATTTGTTTTCCTTTTTCCTTCCTTGACAGTTTCATATACATACAAATTTTAGTCATTTTTCAACCACCTTTTCAGCCATTTCATCCCCATTACTCTCTTATACCCCTTCTCTACTCAATTCAAGCTTTCTTCTTCTTAAGACTTTTTCTGTATATGTAATCAATTGATCTTCATTGGGCTTGCTTATGTGAACATGGGCAGGGAGTTCTGGAGTCTGGGAAATTTACCTGGAAGAAAATAAAACCCCTCTTCCAGAAATTATTAACAGCCAATAGTCTTTTAGGAAGGACTGAAGCCTCGTTGGCATGTTCTGGATCCATGATGAATGGTGATCAGCCTAGCTTTGTCCATGTCTTGTAACTACAGATGCAGGGGCTTCCTGAGTGCACTGGCCATACCATATCCAGAAGACTGTGCTTCATGGTGCTTCTTTCTCTTCTCTGGATATTTATCTTCTTTCTACCTCTTCTTCTGCAATTTTCTCTGGGCCTTGAAATGGGGGATACAGATGTTCTACTTAAGGCCTTGCACCCCACAGTCATTTATTCTTTGTGGTTTGACCAGTTAAGTGACTCTGAATTAACCTCTGTCCATGGTACGCAGCAGCTTCTTGATGATGACTATGAGCATCACTAATCTATGATTATAAACATAACTTCAAGAAAACACATGTAACTTCATGCTTTCTACACAACTGTCTTCAATATTTAAATTTTTGTGCTATGAACAATATAAATGAAGAAATCAAACAGCACTGACTTGACAATAAACACATGTACATATTGAGATGTCTAGTTGATGTTGTTCCAAAGTGACCTTGGTGTTCAGATTCCCTTGTCTTGTGCATATTTAATTATCTGGTAATCTAATGATAATTGGATAATTACTGAAATAGTATGAACAGTATCAGAAATATAGAGTCTTGATACATTGGTTTATATATTCAGTATGTATATGATCACATTCCTCTTTCTATAAATATTTCTAGTTAAATGTGACAAAGGAAAAAAAGCATTGAGTGCCATTTCACATTTCTGTCCTGGTGGCTCTAAATGTGAAAATCAAGGTGACTACAGAGTTTTATGAAACATTTTTTTGAAAGAATGCGACAAGACTTTCATTCTGAGAAAAAATATAGAACTGAAGAAAAACAGTGTTATCTTCTGAGCTAAAAGATACACATTGTCCATCACATAAACTTGGTATAATGCATAAGCATTAAAATGTGGGACTATTTTAAATTGCAAAGTAAGTTTAGTTAGTTTTACAGATATCAGTCATTGATACATTCTTTTATTCTACAATAAGGGTTTATTTTTCTCCCCAGGATTTGATAATTTTTGTCCTACCTTACATCTCATCCTTCCTTTCTGATGGTATCCTAGATTTTTAAGGTATCCTATTTCCCTTCCACCAGGAACAAAAGAGCCATATCCTGTTCCAAGTATGGTCCTTCTTTGTCTATTATTTGTTGTGTATGTCAGATAACATGAGTATGTCTCAGGCTTTTTAAGAGAGGATCTTTTGGACCACACCTGGAAAAAATTTCTTTGAAGGAGAAATTAAACATATATAATGATTATGTCCTCATTTGTAAATTTTATCAGCAGGATGACTTGTCACATACAACTTGGTAATATGGGTCTATGTCCAGCAGAGCATAAAGAAAATATGGTATAAATTTGAATTCTAGACACTTGATGCAAATTATCCATACTGAATTGTGCACTTCAAACTTGTTGATGCTAAGACAACTCTTCTTGTATCCCCAAAATGACACTATTTAATTTGAGAACTTTTAAATTTATTCTCCATCTCTCCACTCCCCCGTGTCTCTGTTTATGCTTTGTAATGTACTAACAAAAAAATACCAAGACTTTAAATTTGTGATACTATTCATGACATTTAGGATTTTAGCCAACTGTCATCATCATGATGCTTATAAATTTATTCAGTAAATCAGATGAGAGTTTCTAGACCCTGTTTTTTTTCTTTAAATATTTTAAGCATCGGATCCAAATATACCTGTGTAGATTGATTATCAGTTCAAGCCTATGTAATGCCTTCATTGTGATTTTTATACTTTTATCAGTTTCTTCTAGGCTCCTGAATACTGACGTTTAGTAGTTTGTTTCATGGACTTCATGAGAATATACTAGGAAAAGCTGTTATTTCAATGGTCTTTACACTTAATGAGTGTGTTTATTGCTATAAATACACACTTAGATACTATCCTCATTTTAAAAACTTAAAAAAATCATTTTATTTATGTATATGTGTGGGTATGTACATATGAGTGCAGGCGCTGGAAGAGGCCACAGATGTTGGATCCCTCTGGAGCTGGAGTTACAGGAGGTTGAGGTCTGCCTGACATGGGTCATGGGACTCAAATGCAAGTCTCCCAAAAGAGTAATATGGCGCTCTTAACTGCTGCCATCTCTCTAGCCTTTATTCCCCACTTACAGAAACATTCTAGCTTGACATTTTTATCATTCCAAATTGAGGTGCATTAGATGAAATAAGACTTCTGAAGTCTCTGTTGTTGAATGTCAAACTAGCTTCCATGGTAATAGGTCTTCATAATGTTTGTGGTCAAAGACAAGGATTTCCTTTGACTGAGTCAGTGCATGAAAAAACCCTATGGCAGAAGTCTTACAGTCTTTGCTTCTGTGAAACAGGAAAAGGTTTATTCTGGCCCAAATGATTTTTTTGAAAACTTTTCAAGCCACAGATGAGATGATGAGTCTGCTTCCCAACACGAATTCACTTTCCAACCTGAGTTTCAGAAACACAGTATTCTGTTAAACCACCAGGCTAGTGCAATAATATTTAGATATTATTTCCCTCAGAAACTGTGTTCCATTACTGTAGGATCTGTGTCAAGCTGTGGATTAGGTTAAAAAAAAACAAGAAAAGCTTCTGGTGGTTGGAAGATTGTAAGTATTTTGCTACATTGCTGCATTGCAGGCATGAGCACGTTCCTTGAGCATTTTAGAGTTTCACAATGCTACAATTAATTAATTGAGTCAATCTTGCTAAAACACCAGTCTGAGTTACTGTCTGCACGTTTAATAAATCCTTTGAATTCCCTTGATCTGGCTTGTTTTGTATCCTCCCTATGCTCTGTAGCACAACTTTCCCAAACCCATAAAACTTTGATTAATGGAAGAAAGAATTAAACTTGAGATACCTGAGTTTGTTTCTCTCCCAGGCTTCTCTGACCTCTAGGTCATTTTCTAGTGTGCATCAACCATTTTCTCTCAAAAAAATAATAATAAATAAACGAGAAAAGAACTGTAATTCTGAAGCATGACTGTCCTTGTTTTTAACAAATCTTACAGCTACAAACACATGCATATAACTGTACAAACAGTGCTGTGTTTCTTTTCTAGGAAGTAGCCAGTCTTCCTCAAACTTCTTCCCTTTTTTCTTATGACACTTGCTGACCACATGCATGTGTACAAGACAGAAAAAGAAAAGAAAAGAAAAGAAAAGTAAGGCAAAAAAATGAACCAAAACAAAACTCTTCACGTCATCAATCATTCTAAACATGCTCCCCTACTGCTAACATAATTGCAGCATGTTATGGATTTTTTTGCATCATTGGGAAGCCTACTCATTGCTTCTGAAAGGTTCTTTCCATTCATAAAAATCAATTGTCTCAATTTGCTTCAGATTCTCATACCCAGATTTAACTATGGCCAGAAGTTCTAAATTTGGGTTTCTGCTATTATATATAGAATTTGACTATTTCCCCCTCTTATAAAAATTTTGAGTGTCTTGAATCTCTGGCATTTTTTCCTCCTCAGAAGTCTTTCTGCTATCCTTAATAAAGACAAGAAAGAAGCAGAGTGCTGCTATGAACCCATGGTTCTCTCCTCTGGGCAGTAAGGCTCATTGTTCCCACCTGTGTGGAAAGCAGCTCTTAGCAGGGAACCTGGGCGTGTTTTTACCTGCTGCAGCTAAAGTACACTGCCATGCTGATCAGATCCATAGACTGCCAAAGTACTGGCCTGGAAACATGTCCAAGGCATGAAATTGCATTCAAGTTCTGTACATGCTTCTTGGTGAATCCCCTGGTGAGAATATTGTGGTTAGGGAGTGAGACCTGGTGCAGGTATGATTCTTTATCCTTTCTTTGGGTTCCAGAATAGGCTTGAAGGTGGGGGATACCATTGTTTACTCCTTTAACCACAGTTAGGGGACACAGAAATTTCCCCTTTTAATGTAATAATGTATAGATCAAGATGTCTTTGAGGGAGTAGGCAACTCTGGAAGGGAGAGAGAGAGAGAGAGAGAGAGAGAGAGAGAGAGAGAGAGAGAGAGAGAGAGAGAGAGAGAGAGAGAGAATATCCACCATAGTTCGCAAGAACGTGGCTTACTCTGTCCTCCAAAAAATATTAAAAAGAGAAGTGCAGAGAGATCATTGGTTGAAAGTGTAAGATAGACAGATGCAATTGTTCCTCCTAAAACTTTTAATTGCCTATCGACAAATTAAACATTTTGCGGCTAGTATTTCTGAATGTGACAGAAGGGGCTTTGTCCGCCTGAGAAGGTTAGAAGATACGTAGATGGCATCATAATTACAATGCCTTTCATTACTACTGAAGCAGGCATGGGCTCTGGGCAATGATGGAAATATAAGGCTTGATGTTTTACCATGCAGGAGAGTAAAAGTGGGAGGCGTGGAGTAGAACTCATGCCTTCTCTATCCTCTTTGTAGTTTAACAGTGCACTTGAGAGATTGGTCTTGAAGATTCAACACCTAAAGAATGTGTTTTTTTACATTGTTCAAAGTCGGCCTCTGCTTCTTGAAAAGTTTATCTGTACTTTTTCATCTGTTTAGAAACATACAGTTTTGGTTAAGAGACTGAAGACAATCTCTCTTTGTCTTTTTTTTTTTTTTCCTGAGCTAAGGAGGTTGAGATAAAAAAGAATGACTGCTTTAAAAGTCACACATGGCTGTAATTTAAGATTTCCCCCCCTCTCATTGTCCGTAACAGTTGAAAGAAACCTTCAATGAAAGTTTATTAACTAGGCCAATGCCTGAGGCAATAAAGGCTCATTTAGTACCAGCTTCTTGGCTGTTTTTCTTCTTCTATTTTTCGGTTAAACTCATAGCGTAAGATAATACTTCACAAAATTAAACCTTTGACCTTCTGTAGAGTTAAGTCTCCTTTGATTAGATAAAGTAACAATTTATGGTCCAGTCGAGGTTGCACATGAAATGAATAATGCAGGAGACTCGTGTGGCCTGAGAAGCTATTGCTTTTGAAAAGATGAATGCCGTTTAATGCGGGGGAAGTCCACTTAAGCGTGTTGTCTTTATTCACAATGCACTTCGGCAATATTGCAAAAGGCTTTACTTCTAAGATAAAAGTATATTTGAATTTTTAAAAAATTCTCATCAGAAAGATCTCTGGTGAAATACTGAAAGTAAAAGCTTTAGAAACTCTTACAGGATGGTGATACACACGACGTCCTATATTTTGGGTAATACAAAGAATTGAGTGGGCCCATTAAATAATTTCATGGGGAAAAGATCATTAATTTCACAAATGCACATCAAGATGTAGAGTTGAATGGAAATGTAATAACATTCCCTGGATCTGTTGACATGGCTAAATTACAATAGTGTTTAGCTGCCTTAACTTAGAAACATAAATAAAATATAGTAATGTTAACCAGAGTCTCCTGTTTCTGTTAAGTCATAGGATTTCAGCTTCCTACTATTATTGAAGTAATAGTAATAACATATTTGAATAACAATGCAATGACTCTTATTTCCCTCGTCACTTTATAGGTTTTGAAATGTCCTAACTGTCAAAGGGTGATCAGAAATGAAATTTGTAGGTAGCTGTTTATGTTTTAAAATGTATTAGTTGGAAAATAGTTTTGGGAAAAATGAGAACAATCTCAAGTATCCATCAATGGAAACACTTCTTTGGAACGTGAATGTTCTACGGAAGAGATGCACGTGTTTATGAGTCCGGTCTGCTCCTTACCTGTGCCTTCAGCTCAGTGGAGACAGGGATGTGCTCATACAGTCACTCCGTGTTCCCTGAAAAGCTGCTGTAATTAGCGGATTGTTTAAATTACTAATTGACATGCAGAAGTTGAATGCCTAAGAAAGTGTTTTAGTTTTAGTTTGGTTCTTTTTCAATTAGCTTAAATTATTTAAGGTGAATAAATCTACTGCAATGATTTAGTTTCTTATAATAGAATCTCATGGCATAAAACAAATTAGGTCAGGAGAAGTCATTGGATCAGTATAACCCTGGATGCTAGTCTCAAAGTGAAAACATGCTAAGAAAGTTCAGTATTTGCTGCCACTGTTATTCTGAAAACAAATAGAACATACTAACAAACAACAAATGATTCAAAATCTCCAGGGTCATATTTATTTTCCTATCAGAATTAAACATTATTTCTATTGAAACATTTTACAGCAAAAAATGAGATGTGAATAATAGAATACCCATCTGCTCTTTTCCTGGGTGAGCTCGGAGGAATATGGTAATCAGACTTTATAAGAGTACATTTTTATTCTTGAAAAGCAACAATGTCATATTGTGATCAAGCTAAATTTGCCTATGACACATTCAAGGCATTAAGTAAGTTCATAGTGATTAAAAAGTTGTGCCAAGACAAAGACTTCATTAGCCTCAGCCTGACACCCCGCTCAGATCATGGACCACATTCATTTTTCTTTTCAACACCCCATATCCCTTGGACTGGGTGGGGTCTGTTCTTTCAAAATTCATCTGAATTGTTTTTCCCCAAGGCCCAATGGTAAGGCTCTTCTTGAGACCCGCTCTTCTAGGCACTATCACCATTCAGCTCCTCCTCACAAATGAATGAAGAAAACCTCCACCTCATAGGCTGATTGTGTCCCTCAGGAAATGCTGACATACCCTCAAGAAGTTCAAGACTAAGGAGTGTGGGATGTATTGTCTTGACTGTTGCCCCTTTTGTACTTACTGCATGTGACTCAATGATGGGAGATATAAATGTTCCCAATTCACTCTGACCCTGAAATCAATTCTCTTTGAGAAAGACAAAAAACAATGTCCATAAATATTTATATTATGTGTCTCCATTAATATATACATTTCATGGGTGTTTCCCATGAAAATATTTATGTTACCATATCAGAACTCTTTTATGTGCCCATTTTTTCAGGTATTTTGAAGTCTTCGGATTATTTTCTCTAAACAAAACTTAAATGTAAAAAAAATAGATCTGGATCTCCCCACCCCTCCCCTCCTCTCCTCTCCCTCCCTTTCTTCTCCTCTCTTCTCACCAACTGTAATACAGCAGATCCACAAAGGGTATACACGCACTTTCAGAAATACAAAGATGAAAGAGGGACTAATTAAAGTATTAAAGGATATTAAGACAAAGTAGAACATTTAAGACGATTTTTTAAGTTCAAATGCCAGTGAGATTGTACCTTTGTAGAAAAATATGCTTATGACATTTTTACTTTGCTCATCAATTATTATACCTAGCTCTGCTCTGCAATATATTATTAAGTTACTTCTTTGAAAATATCTTTTTAGAATGTCAGGCTCTGTCAGACATATCCAAGCTAGTTAGAACCACCTGCCTAGGCTCAATTACTAAGTCATTTTGTTTGAAGGCTATAAATGTAAGAAGAAATGTTGGGCCTTAGAATGAGACAAGGAATGCTAATGCCTATTCATTTAGAAATAGAGAAGTAAGATATAGTGTAGTGTGCGTCAGTAAAAATCAGAGTGAAATTTTGATTATTTCAGTTAGTGTGTATAAAGAGAATTTATACAGTATTAAAATTATGCAAAACACAGTATTCATTTTCCTGGGCTGTGCACTAGATACAGGAGTCAGGTAATATTACAATTGTTGCTTTTCACCAGTACCACAGATAAAAGAGTTTTGTACAGAAAGGTGAATTATGATTCTCTCTCCAGCAAATACATTCTGAATTTTATGAAACTGTCATTGAGAATTGGATCAGCTTTCTCAGTCAGCTGACACATTTGTACATTTATTTGTCTGTCTAACCTTTACTCCCCATGCAATCCATAAGCCATGAAGCAAAGATGCATCTTATTTAAGCCACCGTGGTTTGCTTGATTTTCTTCTGTTCTCTTTACCTTGATCTTCAGTGGGTTCAAGTCTGAAATGTGACGTGGAAGAACTGGGCTTGGCCTGCCATTGTTCAGTTGCGTGATCTTTTGGAAAAGATTTCTCTCTTTGCCCCTGCATCTCATCATCAATAGCACAAAGTTTCCTGTTAGCATTTTCTAGTACCTGTGCTTTATAAGTTGAATCCCCAAGTGGTGCCTTCAAAATGATTTTCTAGAGGGAATGTATTGAAGATGAGTAAAAGGTATACATACCAGGCTAAGTTTACCTTCCCTCACATGAGTAAATTCTACTTTCAGTAGAATTTTCAACCAAATTATAGTAATTTAACCCTTTTTGTTCATTCTGGTTTATCCTGTTTCTTTGAGTCAGTAATCAGAAGGTAAGCTTTTCAGAGGCCTCCATTAAAATGGCTCAGTGATTTATTCATGGCCAAATGGCATCCCCATGGTGGGTGTTTGACCCTCTGATTCTGCTGCTACACTAATCCATTTATTCAGGGTAACAGGAAATTTTAAACTTTCCATAAAATAATGTTAATATTGGTATTTATTTATCAGTCATTAATTATTTAATGATAATGTTCCTTTTAAAATATTATTTTAATGAAAATATAATTGCATCACTTTCTTGCTTCCATTTCCCCCTCCAAACCCTCCCAAGTTCCCTCTCCCCAACCCATCCCATTGCTCACCCTGCTTCCTTGCTGCCAAAATAATACCTGAAAAAATAACAATATCAATAGACATGCTAAATCAGAATGGGGATAATATGTTTCTTACCATATGTTTATACATCTTTGTGAGGACTTTTTGGTTGTTATTGTTAGTCTAAACATTTCTCAAATCTAATTCAATCAATTGAAAAACTGAAAACTGGTATAGAAAATGTTTCCATTAGTGGCCTCGGGGATCAATTTTCCTTTTCTCCACAGAATACAAATGTGCTACAAAGGGCAACAAAGTCAGTCTAATGGACATTAAGAGACAAGTTCACGCTGAAAACTTCACTTTAAACAGATGCACAATTAAGTTCCTTATTCTAGTAGCTTATAATTTCTGCTATTTAAGCATTCGAGAGAGAACAGACATGGTTCAATCACATTTTTAATTTATTTAGAACGTAATAAGAAATAAAATAACTGGAGATTAGTGTCAGTTTTTGGACAGCTGGTATTTAAATAAGGGTAAGAAAAAAGAAGGGTTAGAGAGAGAGAGAGAGAGAGAGAGAGAGAGAGAGAGAGAGAGAGAGAGAGAGAGAGAGAGAGGTGTTTTCAAGTTGTTATACTGAGCCAAGAGTTCTTCTGTGTCTTGGAGTGATTTCAATTGAGTTGTAATTCAAACTCATATGGAGCTTACAATGCACCTTCAACATAGCTTTTCAGAGTCTATAGGAACTGTCAGGAGCAGAAAGATTGCCTCACAGTAATGAGTGTTGAATTGAACTCTGCTTTTTGATGTTTTACTTTCTGAATTGAATTGTTAGACAAGATTAATTGCACACAGTGAGAGTTTTAAATGAATGACTGTGTAAAGCATTAAGTTCCTCTCTATGCCACTTGGGGAAAAATAGCTGCAAGGTTTAAATGAATAAATGTATTTAATGCACAAAATGCCTAGACTAATTTTAAAATTCCTTTACTAACATCCTTATTGAAAATAGAAACCCATTTTATTCATCTGTCTTGGTTATATTGCTCTGGTTGAAGTAATTTAATATTCCTGCTTTCTACTAATCTTCTAGTTCAACAGAAGTAAACAATAGCTTTCATAAATTAAAAATACACTCTTCTGAACATGCTTATAAGATTAAAAAACAAGGCTGTAAACATTTATGACTGAAGCAAACTAGATTGTTCAAATCCTGCCATGATGCATCGTGTATATCAATATGGCACTGATATCAGTTAGAATGCAAACAAGCCTTTAAATGATGTGCCCCTTCATTTCAGCTGGAGAAGCTGCTTCACACCATCTGCCTATCAGATGGTTAGGAACCAGGACTGCGTATTAATGCCACATGTTCGATTTTCCTCCTTCTTGTAATGGTTAGATTCATATTGCTAATAGCTGTGCATGAGCACTGTCGATGAAATTTCTGTGACGGTGGAGTGATGAGATATTTATAAGCCGCCTGTCTCCCTGAATAATCAGTGGAAAGAATGCCAGACATAAATAACCTATCAATTCCAGAATATTAATAACTACCCTTGACCATAATTTCTTGCATGTTTAAACTTGTTTCTTTTAGGTCTGAGTAAGCAGCATAGACTAATAAATAGTGGGCTGTATGGAATATTTAAATACATACCATCTATTCAGCTTAACGTGATTTTTCAACCATTAGGATTTGAGAAATGCATTTTATATGGAAGTTAATGTAAAAGTAGACAGCAAATCAAACATTTGGAAGTCATCTTGATGTCTTTGAAACCAAAGATCAAAGATTGGACTTTTCAAGTTAATGAGCAAACAAACAGATCAGAGAAAGGATTTGACAGCAATATGTCTTCTTTATTGATATTTATAATCTACAGTTGTAATCTTCTACTTATAACTAAGGGTACTAACTTATTTGAAATAAATATAATGAGATACTTACTCTTTTTTAAAAGAGTGATCAGGATTATTTAATGGTATTTAAACATTTTAAAGGCAGTTTAATGAAAGTTGAAAGCAGAAAATATTTGCTCTCTTTGCAAAGTAAGAGGATGCCTTTAAAAGCCTGTTTAACCTCCAAAAGTTAGACTCCTGATGTTGTATTTGAAATTCAGGTTCAATGATTTTATGAAAGATTTGATCACGTGGATGGCTGAATCAAAAGCTGTGCCAAGCCGGGTGGTGGTGGCGCATGCCTTTAATCCCAGCACTCGGGAGGCAGAGCCAGGTGGATCTCTGTGAGTTCGAGGCCAGCCTGGGCTACCAAGTGAGTTCCAGGAAAGGTGCAAAGCTGCACAGAGAAACCCTGTCTCGAAAAACCAAAAAAAAAAAGCTGTGCCAAGAGCTACTTTCTAAAACCTTTGACATTGGTTTACCATGTTTAGTGAATGAAATCAGGAGCTAATAATTATTTCCCACTGTAAGACACCATTCATTAACTCATGAATCAAGGAGCTAATTATTTCTTACTATAAGCATTCATTCATTCATTCATTTGTCCACCTTAAGTTATCTGTAGACCTCTATTGATTATTTTTAATGCAATCATTCTGCATTTTAACTAGCTAGTTTAGTTTGGCTGTTCCCTCTCCTTCTATAGATAGATAATGTGAGTATATATTTCTATGTTGATTTTTAAATGCTCACTATTGAAAGTCATTGCGATGGCCTTCCACATGGTTAATAACCATTCATGAAAACACAGAAACACTGTGTAAATTTTAGTGTGAATTTATCACCAAGCATCTATATATACTTTAAAATATTTTTTCAAAAATAGATTTTTATTAAGTAACTCTAATATTGAGTCATTACAAAACTGACTTCCTATACATATACAAGTATACATATACATATATATTATAAACTTTCAAAAATACTATTAAATTGATTCAAGAAGATATTGAAAGCAAATCTTATTTTCAAAAATGTGAATTATCAAAAACAATTTCTATGGAAGGCAAATTAGCTTCAGTATCATATTCTAAGTATTACATCAAAAATAAAAGCTTTCAGTGTGTGATAGAAAGAACATAGTTGATGATTTTTCTTTTTTTTTTTTATAATGTATTGAAGGAATCTTCTGAAACTCCCACCTTCCACCTTTCCAGTGAGATACTGAATTGACTAGTTCTAAAAAGAAAATTAGTTGTTTTGATAGGGAAGAACTAGATGAAGTGGCCATGTGAAAATTTAAGGCACTTTGGAGTGAGACATGGAATCAAGGGAAGCAAGTTTCCGTGAGACTGAGGCAGACAGAGCTCGGGTCTGTGACCATAGTGCTTTAGAGGGGGTGAGAGAATAAGGTAGATATTAAATGTTACTGGTGTTTCCACCAGAGAATAATTCTTTGGTACATAAAAACATGTCATGGGTTGAATTCTTGGCATTCTGTAAATCATTAATTTTCCCCTCTTTTCTTTTTAAAAGGAAGTTAATTAGTGAGCAACATATACAATACAACCTCTATCTGAGGCTACAGAGTGATTCAAAGTGCTTTCACTAGAGACAATAAGGTTCAAGGGATTTGAGAATTACCTTGGAAATTTGAAATAAAAGGGCAACTGAAAGCCAAAGGGAACTATAATAGATGTAATGGGCTGCCAAATGGCTTGTGATCCACTCAAACCTTAGGCACAAAGAACCTATGAAAAGTCACGTTTTTACATTAAATTATGACATTTGCTATTCCTCATTTATTCACATATAATCTAACACCAAAGTAAAGTGGTCATGTGCTTTTATTGACATGGCCAAAATAACTGCTATATTTTCCTTGTGCCTCTCCAAGTGATCTAGTGTGAGAATGGCTTTAGCATTCAGTGACAGTTTTCACCAAACACCATGATAATAAAAAGCACTTGATGTAAGTATATGAAGAAACTATCCATATTCTCTTGATATATCACCTAGGGATGTAGCCATAATTCCCACATCCTTTTAGCCACATCACCTTCTCTCATATAAAATAGAAAGACATCAAAGAATTGTGTTGCTCTTTCCAGATTACACAGGATGGCAAGATAACATATGTAGTATTAAAATTATATAAGCAAGTGCAGAAACTCAGAGTCTCCACCTCAGACCTTCTGAGTCAGAACTGTAGATAGTCATGATGCAGCCATGTGCTTAGTTTGAAAGCTCCATAATGGTTTGGACACATACTTGGAAGGCAAATTTCTATTCAACTGGGATGAGGAGAAAAAATGTTCATTACTAATCCTGCTTGAGAGGCTGGATAAGGTTATGAATGGCTTTTGACAAGTCTAAATTTTGAAATAATTCTTAAAAGATTGAAAAGTCTTTCTCAGAGGAGTGAATCATCATGAGTTGGAGCCTGTTTCCTTGATTGAGTTAAGTCATCCTATGAAGGTGTCATAGGTAGGCCTGGAACAAGGAGCCACAGGTCTTTCCCACAAAATCAGACCAGCATGTCCAAGTACCTTAGTGAGAGAAAGTGATGTTGACTTGGGCAACTGAAATTGGGTTATGCATTTGGGGCACAGAAGTTAATCTGGCACTGGGGATGTTTCCACATGGATTGTCAGGGAAATGAGCACGAAGAAAGCTGGTGACGCTTTAAAGTATTAAATTTGATTATAACAGCAGACATTGAATATTATCACCATGCCCTCATTTTCTCTGGCCACGTTGACTACTATGTGAGTAAAACATTACATGTGGGGAAATCGTCAGTTGTTTAGGTTGTACTTGGTGTATGTCATACACATGTGCACATGTCATTTGCAAATTTATATATATATACGTGTGTGTGTGTGTATGTGTGTTCCTTGCACCTTCAGCTTTCACATCTAGCACAAATTAGATTCCACCATTTATAAACAAAAAAAAAACAGGACTTGTGGGTAAAGGACTAGGGGCTGAATCTTTAAAGAATTGGGTGAGGAGAGGAAATATAATTAAAACTATATTGTATTAAATTGTTTTTATTTATATTTTGAGATTATAATATAATTACATGATTCCTTTCTGTAGCTAGAGTTTTCCTGCCTTGCCCACAGTCAGGACAAATCTCTGTCACATGCCAGTCCCACAGCCGCTCAGACCCAACCAAGTAAACACAGAGACTTGTATTGCTTCAAACTGTATGGCTGTGGCAGGCTTCTTACTAACTGTTCTTATAGCTTAAATTAATCCATTTCTACAAATCTATACCCTGCCACGCGGCTCATGGCTTACCAGCATTTTCACATACCGCTTGTCCTGGCAGGTGGCTGGCACTGACTCCTTCTGCCTTCCTGTTCTTTTATTTCTCTTCTCTGTTAGTTCCACCTATACTTCCTGCCTAGCCACGGCCAATCAGGTTTTATTTATTGACCAATCAGAGCAATTTGACATACAGACCATCCCCCAGCACAGCCAAGTGCACATCATCTCAGACACCTGCACTCAGGCCTGCGGTCCTAATCATCCTTTATGCAGACCTACTGGGTAAAGGCAGGAGGAACCCGAGAACGGGCTCCCACAGGACATACAGAACATCCCACAGCACCTTCCTTCCTATTTCTCCCTCAAAACCCTCCCATTTCCCCCTCCTTGTTCTTTTTAAATTCATAGCCTCTTTTTTGATAAATTATGCATATATGTATTCATATATAGTGTTATTTGTATGTGTGTTCAGGGCTGATTATTTGCTATTGGATAACCAACTAGTGTTCTTTTCCCTGGAAAAGATCACTAAAAAGAAAGTATTGCAGGACTTTAGGGAATAAGATAAAGAAGTTTGCAATTGTAGTGGTAGTGGACATGGAGGAATTTAGTTGAATTTAAGATGCAAAAAAAGAAAAAAACAAATACAAATACAAGAAGCATTTTTAGAACCAAAAGTTTGTAATTGCTGCATATACCCTAATTTCCTACCTGTGGTTTAAAAAATTTAGGTAAATTTAGAAGGCTAAATTGTATGTTACTCAGATTACAGCATGCATGCACTCATGTGCATGTGTGTGTATGGTTGATTGTGACACGTACACGTTTTGGATTTCTATTAGAATTGTAAAACTTAGAAAGCGTTTCAAACAAATGTGCAACAATTGAATATAATAACATTACTAAAAGTAGTTACAATAATTGAAGATTAAGATAAATATAATAAATATAAATCATCTAAAATAAGGGACTAGGTAAAGAAAGTTTCCTACTGAAAGTTAACACTTGGATTTTGCTTGCAGAAGAATAAGTATATACAATACTCCTTGTCCATACTCAGTATTATGGGTTATACTTTGTATAGTTTTCTTACTGGATCATTATATTTCCTTTTGGCCTCAGAATGGTTTTACAGAAGAAGAAACTATTCTCAAAAAAAAAAAAAAATCATTGGTTTTCCTAGGACTAGATCCGAACAATTAAGCGTTGTGCTATTTGGAATTT
This sequence comes from Peromyscus leucopus, assembly GCF_004664715.2. NCBI lineage: Eukaryota > Metazoa > Chordata > Mammalia > Rodentia > Cricetidae > Peromyscus > Peromyscus leucopus. The sequence continues at coordinate 26,349,663 of NC_051070.1, forward strand.
GTAGGCTAGTATGTAATTATATCTTAAGTCTTCATATTTTGAATGCAGTTTCTAGATCCTCCTATAGCATAGAGCCAAGTTGTAGGGCTGAAAAGAGACATAAATTAGTCCCAAGTCAACACCAGGAAATAGAGGAAAGGGACAGATAAGATGTTCACATTGGTGACAAGGCAAACATCAAGGAAAGAAACTTTTTCTGGGAATCACAAAGAGGATTTAAAGAGAACAGGAAAGAAAATGTTCTGAAACATCTTTGAAGGAAATGAGTAATTGAGGAGAAAATTCAATCATAGGAAGATGAGAGAATCTGTTCAAGTTGGGACTTAAAAGGCAGCGAATGCCTGTGCTAAACCCGGATGGATTCTTTGAATTCAGATCAATGCCTTTTAAGGAGTGGTTCTGAGTTTTTCGAGCAAAGATCTGATCTGCAGATCTTATTGCATTAGGGTGAACGTGGTCAAGACCTCTTTGCACTGATCTAAGAAGAAGGTGGAGTCTTCTACACACTGATTACATAGCAAAGATTTCTCCCAGGACTTCCATGTAATTCTATGGGCAGCAGCTTTTCGCTGTGGTAACTAGGAGTAATGATTAGTGGGGAGGAAAGAAAAATCAGGGAGTTCATTCTCTCTACCAACTGGGAGTGGAAATAAATCGCACAGATAAATTCAGAAGGTTGGAACACAGTGCTCGGAATCTCTCAAGTAGCGGTGTGAAGAGAAGATGGGTGCAGGGAAAGACGCAGTCTCCTCTCCTAGATGGCTAAAGTTCTAGAATTAGGAGACAGTATTCATTTTTTTCCCCACATTGCAGATGGGCCATGCCAGGTAGGAATGGTGAAATGAAACTTGGTAAAAGTTGACGTACTGAGAAGATAATACATTTTCAGCTCAGAATCCTTTCCTTGCTATCTGTATAATTGAACTTCAGATCATCAGTGGCTTTAGCATCCTGATCTTCAAAAGCTGGCCTCAAGCTCCTTTGTTTTGTGTCAGGTCTATTTTTATGTCCGTGTCTAGTATCATCCATGAATGGCAAGGGCCTATAAGACAAAGCAGGGACAGCGCTCACTCTGGGCTTAAGTGTAGCCTTTTAGAACTTGTGTTATATTCCATAATCTGTAAAGCAAAGGCAATAGTGATCAGTAATACGGGGTTACTAAGGTGATCACATTTATCTTGTGCTACTGAAACCAGTACTTATAGGCTTAATAAGTGGAAGCAAATTATTTGCTGGTTTGTGTTTACTATTTTTGTATTTTCTTTCTTTCTTTCTTTCTTTCTTTCTTTCTTTCTTTCTTTCTTTTTTTTTTCTTTTCTTTTCTTTTCTTTTGGTTTTTCGAGACAGGGTTTTTCTGTGTAGCTTTGCGCCTTTTCTGGGACTCACTTGATAGTCCAGGCTGGCCTCAAACTCACAGAGATCCGCCTGGCTCTGCCTCCTGAGTGCTGGGATTAAAGGCATGCGGCTTTGTATTTTCTTTTTTATTAATTAATTATTTAATTTTCGCCCAGCCCAATTAAATTTTCTCCTCGCTGCCTCCCTCCTCTCTTCCCAGCCTCTCCTCCCAGCTCCCCCTCCCACCATAAACATTCACTTCCACTCCTCCTCCTTTCTCTTCAGATAAGGGCAGGCTTCTCATGGATTTCAGCCAGCCATGGCCTATCAAGTTGCAGTAAGACTTAAAAATCTTGAACCCTGAAGATAAGCTACTTAGCTATATATAGAGATGGCCTCGGCCACTGACTAGCTCACCACCTCACAAGGAAAAGAGATGCATAGGCAGACACACGGACAGTGCAGTGTAGCGGTGACCATAACAGTAATGTAAACATAGTCCTTATAGACAGAAGCAAGCTGTCGTCATCTCAGCCAGGGAAGATGTGGCTTAAGACTCCAAAGTATGAGTAGAATTTCACTAGAAGGATGGGCAGTCATGGAAGTGAGTCATACAGGACAGCAGAAGGTTGATGCTGCATACCATGTGTGAGAAATGGCGATGTATCCATCAAAGCTTGGGTGTGCTGTGCAACAGTAAGGGAGGAGACTTGCATGGGGGCTGGAAGTAAGTCTTGTAACAACTCTGAAGTTCCAACTTTCTACCACCTGTAGAGGATGCTCAGCAGGGAGTGGAATGTTCAGGCTGTGTGTCTTTGAAATTTCATTCAGGCCGCATATCTACTCCTATGAAATATATGAGTTATGATTCTGCTAATATTTAAGTAGAGAGTTTTATAAGGATTTAGACCCTTGTGTCAATGCTGCATGGGCTGGTTTGGAATGAAAATATATTATCAGTATAACACAAAGGACTCAGATATTCTCACATATATTTGCAGGTGTTATGGAAAGAAATGGACTATTATACAAAAAAGTCTGAATTTGATTACTTTTTTTAATTTATTTTTTTTTTAAGGTCTGACTGCAGCTGCTGCAGCCGCTGCAGCTGCTACCAATGCAGCGATTGCTGAAGCAATGAAGGTGAAAAAAATAAAATTGGAAGCAATGAGCAACTATCACGCCAGTAACAACCAACATGGAGCAGATTCTGAAAATGGGGATATGAATTCAAGTGTTGGTGAGTTTTATGTTCACTGCTACTATTCACATTCACTTTTCCATAGAATTACCGTCTACTCCAGAATAAAACCACTGGCTACCCATTGATGAAATGATTGCTTTAAGATCAAGAGAGGAGCATATTTTTAATTCTTCCTTCTGTCTCTCGAATATGTATACACTAGGGAGCTGGCAAAGTTATGACTTTTAATATAGAATCAATTTTACAACTGCCGTGTATGCTACAAATAGTGCATTGATGTATTTCATAATCGCAAATGAGTTTTAAGAATCAAAATTATAAAATTTTGAGTATAAGTAATTAGACAGAAATATGTGTGTATTCAATCCTACTTGTCATTGAAAAAGTCATTTTAATGCACTTATTATAAAATAAGAAATCCATTTCCATCAACAGCAGAGATTATGCATGAGCTTTCTCTCATTCACACTGGGTACATTCCAGGTCCATTGTCTGAAACCATGGATAATAAAGAAAACCACATCTGCTTTGGTACATTCATACGTATAATATACTTCATTTTACAGATTGGGTATTTTAAGAGATTGTAAACAATAGGTGATAACAAAAATGACAATTTCAAAATATACTGTATTAAGAGTTACTAAAATCTTTTACTTTTTTTGGCATATAATATAATTGATCCCAAATAATGTATGTATTATGCAAAACTCATAAATGATTACTTAACAATCTTAGTTCAGAATACTGTTTACCACAGGCAAGGAAGACCACACAGAGCTAAACTATGGATGGGGGGGATGGAAACTGAGGCCTTTATTATGCTGCCAGAAATGTGGATTATTTTTGATAATTCCTTCTATCCACAATCACTGTGAAGATATCTCCCTTCTGAAAATAATAATACTAACTTTTCTTGATTGTCTGGCTTCCCCTCTGTAAACTCACAGTGAAACCAAATGAAACACATTGACCTTCAATGACTAACCACTTGGCTTCTGAATGCAGCTTTAAATGTGGATTAATTTGTTTAATCCATGAAATATTTGTCATCTGGATGTTGATGTGGCAAAACATTTCATTCTGTTACTATACCACTAATATTTTCCTTAAAAGTACAGAATTTATGCTCAATATATAATTTAGCAAGAGAAAATTGTATTCTGAAAGGAACATGCATGTTATCCTGCCCAACAAGGCTCAAAGTGAACACAGAAATTCATCATAATTCAATCAATTTCTTTTTCATGCAGCATTTTAATGTTGTTTCTTAAGTTAATCAATAGCTCTCTGCTTTCTACCCATTAGTATGTACTTAAAGGCATATGATGAAATATGAATTTTAATAATTATCATCTCATTGCAGTTCCTCACAAGCACACACCAAAAAGGAATGCCAGGGTAGCAAGTGATATGAAACAAACATACAAACACAAAGTAGCACTTCATCCATGAAGGTAAAAGGGCCATTTCTGACGCTCAAGTGGGAAGAATAGAATCTCTCAGTAGGACCTGGTGAAGACATCTGAATTGAGAGTAGCTTCTGGTGGCTATTTTCAGAGCAGTGAAAACATGGAAGACCGTAGGAAAAGATGATTCTACAACTAATCAGCTCAGATATGTACCAGTGCTTGCATGCTTGGGATCCTAGAGAGAAAGATGAGGAAGCAGAGAATTGCTTAGCTCATGGTTGGGAGAAGTCATTTTATACCTTATGTCACACCAACACTGAAGCAAAATCAAAGAATTACAATGCTCTCTTTTTTAGAACTAAGTATAGACGGTCTTAAAATAAAACTCCTTTGCTTTGCCTACTGAAATAGGCCAACTTGCAGCACTTATAAAAATAAGTTATCAGTGCTTATTTGGCAGAGAGATACCAAGATCTTGAAAGGTGCCTTTCCCAGAGCAAGGCTAATCCATTGAACTTTAGACATGCTGATGTCTGCAATGTCCCAAATGAGGGAATCTTTTAACTGCATAATTTTGTGTAGTTGAGAACTGTGTTCATGTCCTCTCCCATAAGAAAAAAAATCTACTCACAAATTATAGTTACTATTCCAAGCGATACGTGGATTATTTTTAAATTTTCAGAATAGACTTATAACCCAAGCCATTCCTGATAGAAGATACTTAAAGTAGGGATTAAGAGGGACAATATAATACCATTTAAAGGGACCAATTCAAAACAAAGCATCTCTTAATTCAGATGAGCAGGAGTTAGCTTTTCAAAAACAAATAGGCAGAAGTTAAGAAGCAAATGACTCACAATTAAGCATTAACACGCATTTCATATTTTTAGTATGTAATAACGTTTACTTAGTGACCAAATTGCAACTCCCTTTAATTATTTGGGTACTTAGGCTATTATCGTGTCTTAAAATATAAACAATTTAAATATCTCATTATATTTCAGTTGGGAAAATAACATATCTTATTCGTTGGTAGCTCGCTATAGTATTATAGCATAGTATGAGCCATCTTACTTACATCCATTTGAACCAAGAGAAACACTCACTTGTGTCTTCTTAGGAGACTGATACTTAGAGATGTGTTTGCATCAGTGGAGTGTTGGAGCCAAAGGGACACACATCATTTATATTTTGGGCCCCTTTAGCTTATTTGGGGAGTTCATTTTCATTCTGTTCTTTATATGCCACAATTGTCTAAGAATTTGCAATTCCTATTGCCTTTCATCAAAACCTCTACTCTTGGATATTTATTTAGAAAGTATAAAAAATGAGTATTATGGAGAAGGAGAGTGACTGTTAAGGAGAAAGGAACCCAGTGAAGGTCAAAGCAAGCTGCATAGATCAAAGAAGTTGCTGAACAGAGCAGTTTCTGTGGCTCCAGGCTTCTCTGAAGACAATTCCTGCCTCTGTTACGTGCTCAATAACAATTTGATTATGACTTTGAAAAGTTACGTAGACTTTCTGAGCTTAACAGTTCAAGACAACTGGGAAATGCCACAGTGTTATAATTAAACCGTGTGTGCCGAGTGTTTAGTACGTTATTCATTATGTCTGCTTCTCACATTGTTTACTTGAAGTTTGGTCTTTTGCTAATACAGTTCCCTTAAATTGCCCTCCTGTAAATCAGCTTCTTCCCTTTTTCACTGCTATCATCAGCAGCTTTCCCCTTTGCATCCCTCCTGTCTTGGGTACAGGCTGCTTCTGAAGCCATAGAGCTGTGAGAAAACTTGGAAACATCTTCCCTTGTACTGAGTTAAACTGTGGAGTGCAGCTCATTTTAAAAATACAAAAGTGATCGAATGCACACCCAGTATGCAAGGGTCACTGAAGTGCTAATGGAAAAGACTGGCCTACAGCCGCAAGAGGACATGTGTTATACTCTGGGAATATCAGGAGTATCTGTCTTTGTAGAGTGGCTGTGAAGAGGAGTTGAAGAATTGGAATGCTAGAAGAAATCCCAAGAATCTTTAGCCCATGCTTCAGAATTCAACCTCACTGCTTTTGTAAATCTGCCTACAAGTAGAGTTCTTACAGGAGTGACAACTTGCACAGAGATTCTGCTTGGCCTTGATGTATTCTTACTACTTAGCTTTGCCCACGCCTAGGGACATTTCTAGTTTCCCATGACTTCTGTTCACTAACCCCACAAGGGTAGACATACATTTTAGGCTTTCCTTTATGGGTGCCTGTTTTCAATTCCCTGGTTATACATAAATCCCTGTGGCTCAAGAAAATAGGTTTTGTTTCTGCTTGACTTGACTGTATTTGGCTTGATGAGGTGACTAGATAATCCTGTGAAAGATGGCTTTCACTGGTTCATAATGAGTTTTAAAAATTAGCCAAGAAAAAAAATAACAAGGTTTAGACATCTTTGATGTTGACAAATAATTATTTTGAATTCCAATTTTAAGTGATAACCTTGATTCTGAATCTTTCCAAGAGGATGAAGACTGTAGGACTGCTTGAGGAACTCAGGATAGATCCAAGTGAGGCATCAGCTTGTTGAGTAAAATATATGGCCACATCACCGTTCTCCCTCATCCACAATCAATTGGATTCTTTTAGTTTAATATTTACTTGCTAAGATGAGATGCTAGTCTGCATGGTGATAAACAGTCTGCTCCTGGCATCTGAAGGTGACCTGTCAGTTCATATGGACAAATCTCCTGCTTACTGAAATGTACAAAATAAATCATTAAAGCAGGCAGGTGCTCATTCCCAGATTTAAATCACCATAGATTTATGATTTGAATTAATGCTTCATTTGGCCATAGAAATAGATACTGAGACAAATGATATGCACTGGTTGGGGTTTCCATACTGTAGCTATCCTGATATTGATTACTGAGATGTCTTAGCAATCTCTTGTTTATATCAAGTACTATCTGGTGACAGGTTGGCTGATATGAGCTACATTCCAGATAAGAAGGAAAAATGTCCTGGATTCTTTTTAGTGGCAACACTCTCCACAGAATATAGGCCAGATAAATGACTATTTTTCTTCTTTAGCAACTGATCTGCATAACCAGCTTAAAAATGCTGCTTGCAAATTGGAACTAGGATATTGGAGAGGGGAAATTTAAAACCAGCAAGCTCAAGGTCAATTTGACAGAATCCATAACTGTTTCTTTTTTTAAATCTGTTTATCTTTTCTTTTGACATTACGCTCATCTTTGAGGATACTAAATTCATCACAATTTGTTTAATCTAAATAACAGATCCTTAATTTTACTTCAAGTTTTGAAATACTATCTAAATATTGACACAAAAAGCATCTCTCAGAGTAGCTATGTTATCTAAACAAATACTTGCTAAACCTAGTGTCTTACTCCCCTTACTAAAAATGCCAGGAAATACGCCTTTAAAAATAAATGCATTAAATATTATTCCCAAGTACAAAGTTTTGTGAACCATAATTTACTAAGAGTCAAGAAAAGAATACATTCTTCTCTCAACATTTTATTTCAGGAAAACATTGTGTACACAGTTTAGAAAATACTCAGAGGATTCGAGAGGGACCTTTGCCACTGGCTAATATCTGACTCATAGAACTGGTAAACAGCTATCAACAATAGTAGATTGCTGGCTTCGTAGGAAATGAGTTCATATCTATTCAAAATGTGATCTCAAAACAGATGTCCCAAGAAAAATCTCATTGTTTAAACTATAGTCATAACCCCTTAACTGCTGTTATTACTTCAAGGAAATGAAGTCATCTCACAACTTCAGTATTTTGTCTTTCTGAATCTTGTAGTATATAGGCAAGTCTGTGCTAGTTCAGACAAAGCTGAGCAAATGTCATGTGTAAGAAGCGCAGGATTCTTTTGAAATTCTTCTCAAACTTGAAATGGTTAACAGGATGCAGGAGTTTCAAGCAGAAGTAAGAACCTGAGCTGGATTGAGAATACTCTTTAGTCTTTCCACCCCTGTTTACTTTAGTCCTACAACCAACAAAACATATTTATTAAAAGGACAAAAAGTCCAAGCACAGAGGGAGACAAAATATCTTCCCTAGTTGAGCATCCCATTACCTTGAAACAGGAAAAATAACCTTAGGAATATCCTGCAGAAATACACTAATTCACCCCGAAGTCATTTCCTTTCTTCTAACACACATGTCTATTTTGGGAGAAAGGAGCGAGTTTATGATTTCAGGAAGAAGTCTTGGAGATCTGGAGACAGCAAAGAAAAGGAGACTGAGAGCCAGGCTGCCGCCACGCAGAGCTCTGCAGTTGCACATTGGATCCTGCCTTGGCAATGTTAATGAACCTCAAATCCTTCCTATAATTAGATGAGGGAATTGCTTATATTTTCAAACAGATGATGCTGCTATAATGAAACGATTGACAGGGAATTTAAGAGTGTCTACAGTAGTCATTTGGTTTCTGTTATAAAAAAAAGTTTAAAAAGAAGATTGGCTTTAGACATAGGTCCTAAGAGAGGTAGTAATTTACATACCATGCTATGACAGGTGTCTTTGTATAGTGAGGAACAGAATGGAAGACTAGAGAAATGATGGGCAGGTATAGCAGTTTTTTGGGGAGGGGTGTCCTGTGCTTAGTCTGCTTAGGTTCTTTAAAAGGGGCCGAGACTCAAGAGATGGATCCCGATTGAGTGCACAGCTGTAACTGCTGATGAGCTAATTGCTCCTTATCTCTCAGCCCCATTCATCTTCATTTTTTACCAATTACTGAGAATTATCTGTGTTCTCAGTTGGATATGAGAGTTAATCCTTTTTGGTTAAGCTGGCAGTACTGTGAGCAGATTCCAAATCGGAGGGTGAAAAAGCCAAAGCAAGCTTGCTCTAAAAATGTCTCCAGTTCAATTACAGTATCACTGGTTCAGAAGAAATTTGCTATTGTTTAACAGATTAAATGTGGGTTTTCCTTTTTCAACTTTAACATCATTTCCTAGTAATAAATTGAAAGAGTCTTCTTCTTGCCTGATGAGTAAAATTGAATAATATTACTAGTCAGGGTCTAGTAAACATGGATGGATACAAGACTACCCTAAAAGTCCAACATAATTATGGCATCCAGAATGTAGACTTTGGAAATGATAACTGTCTACACTTGAAACTTTTAACTGATGCTTTCATTCCTTGTGCCCTTACATGTGGTCAAGAAAGGATGCCCAACTATGAACCTTTCATAAATGTCACATTAGTGAGCTAATGGAAAGCAACACAAGCATCTCTTAAAAGTGTAGTAACTGCTATGACTTGCAATTCAATTGATTGTGAATAGGCCATATGGTTAACATCATTCCCTATGCAAAGGACGTCTTCATAGCCTGCCATCTAGCACAAAGTTACTCACCCCATCATTAAAACAAAGAAAGGGATTAGGATATGTTTTCATGAATTCTGATGCACTTATAAATATTTAATATCACTAGCATTTTTCTTTACAAAATATCTTAAATAAGATAATGTAAAGAATATGGTAAACAGATCATTTAATTTGAAACTCCATAAACAAACTTGGTGTGACAATAAGACATCTTATATGGTGTGGCCAAGGAAAAGCCTTCAGATATATTCACAAAGTAACATGGGAGGACATAAGATAATCAGTATGAGAAGATTTAGTTTCTACTGATAATGGAGCCAGTAAGAATGCAGCTACCTAGATAAGTCATTTAATGCTTGTCTTTTTATTCATAGCAAGGATCTCAGCATCCAGTTCATTCTGGTTCTTTAAGTTTTCTTGAGTTTGAGGGCTCAATGGAAGATAAAATATTCTTTGAAGTGATTTTCAAAATGAATGAGAACCTAAGTGCAACTTATATGTCACAACAAAGACACGGATAAATAGAGATCTTTGTTTCTTTTAACATATTGTGTAACCATTGAATCGGATGGATCAGAGTGGACAATATTTTCTTGACTGTGAACAAAGGATGGCAGCACATCTTTTCCTTGGTGCCGCCTATATTGCTATATGTGCAGAAGAGGCTGCACACAAACTTATGTAGCCTTACCACAGAGAGAAATGATGGTTTCTTAAAAGATGGGGTTTAAAATAGCTTAATTAAATGGGGCTTAAGCACGGCAGGCTTGTCGCCATATTGAGTTGTTTGTTCTTCTTAGACAGAGTTCCATCAAGTCAAGTTTTGGGAATGACAGCTATCAACATAATATATACTCATGTTGTGATGTTCACATAAACTTAAAATCAAAATCAAATCTAAATCAAGTATCTTGATATAAAATATTCCAGGTCACATTCAATTCATTTATGACCAGACAACTCTTATTTGATTCATTAATATGTTCCACTGCTTGTTTTTTGCATTGAACTTATTATGATTAATAATGTATATTAATTACACAATATTTACACACCTTCTCCCTTGTGTTTTGTAAAAACATAATGCTCAGAGATACCTATTTTCAAATTGCTTGAGTTAATCCCAGTGTCAGTCAATGTATTCTTTGAGACAACCCTAGGACGTGGTCAACACTTTGTAAGTGTGCACACAAGTTTAGGTCATTGCACCTGCCACGAGACAGCATTTCACATTTTTATTGCTGTGAATCTTTTATGGAGTATTCAAGCACTCCAAAAATTGTACAAAGTCATTTGAGTGAACCTTGAATTTTCAAACTGAATACAAAGTAGTGTAACCAAAGGATTTGAAAATAATGCAGTAGCTGACATAAATGTCTAAAACTGTCAGTTTACCTACGACGAAATAATGTGGCAGACACAGTTTTACATGCTCTTGATTCCACCACCCCTCCCCTTCTCTCAAACCTGGATAATTTGGAAAATAAGAAAGAATGAAGGATTTAAATATGGTTTTCTTTAACAGCAGGTCATAATGGAAACAGAGACCCTTATAATTCAGTGCTGAGAGAATTACCAGTTTGATAATGATTAGGAGTGTTGTTATTAAAACAGTATGTGCAGTTCATTTTCAACAGTTTTGAATTAGAGTCTGCACTAATGAAACGGATACGGTTTCCTTCACAAAGGGCAGATCTGTTAGTTAATATCGCTGCAGCAGTTCCTCGCAGACCATGCCTTTAGCTCTATTTGTATTTCACAGCATGATAAGCAAAGAGTGTTGATTTTCAAGGATCCTGCTGATGAAAGGTAATGGCATTATTACATCTTTATCTCAAAAGCAGAACTGAGTGGTAAATGATTTTTTTTCAGCGTCACACAAAAGATTTCTTGGTTAGAAAGACATTTTTATTTCTTTACATCGTTTTAGTCTTGGAAATGATATGTTATTATTTAATGTCTGCACAGCAAGCCTGAAAGCACCTAATAGCGAATGTATTGGAAGTGAAGTACCTCCTGTTCACAGATATGGATCTTCTCAGTCACACGCTGTACCAGCTGTCATCCCAGCCATACTGCTGTGATTTAATTAGTCTGTTTATGTCCTTTCTAATAATATTTCCATCTCTATGAAAGGGCAAATGCGACAGGGACTTTTTCCCTTTCTGGTTCCACAGACGGAAGAATGTGGCCTACATCTGATATGTGGAGATGCAGGATTGAATCAGCATTCCTGTCCCTTCAAGCTGTTGACAAATTGTTCAGCCAAAAAGTCTCCTTACTTCCTTGGGGTCATTTGTGGGCTGGTGGCAATCATCTGCATGGGGACACGAAGAGGGGGCTAGTGTATTTGTCACATATATCATGCATTATATTTATGCCTAACTATATGTATAAACTAAAGTTGAAAGTAGTTTATAATATTTGTACTGGATTTCTATCAGTCCTGTGTGCGTCTTCATAGCATGTTTTAAAATATTTTTCTTGATTTTGCATAAAAATGCAACATTTTAGTATTTCTCAGGAAAGTTTTTCATTGTGCTAGGTAGAAATTTCCAATATAGTAATGCATTTCAAATTTTATCTGTGTCATAAAACAAGTTTAGATCTATGGATAATGGTATCTCCATTTTGTAAAAGATACTGTTTTATGTTTTCCAAGGGAAAAAAAATCTCTTCATCATGATTTTCATAAAGTATTTAATGATTTTATTGTCTTTTTCTAGCAATTGTATTTAACTTAAAATATATATTATATTCAAAACAATCTATATATTTTGATAAGTAGGCATGTGATGTTATTTAATATAATGTGGTGATTAGTAATTTGTTCCCAGACGTTATGACATTTGAGTAGTTCAGCTTGCTTTAGACTCTGGCCTTGGACCATTCTTGCTTTTCCTGCTGCTCAAGATTCTCTGAACGTACATTACAGGAGGGGGACACGGCTGAGAAAAAAAATCAATTTTTGAAACTAATTTGTTTGTTTTTAATTTCACTCATATTCGACTGGAGAAAAAGTCTATAACAGTCTTTACAGCACTTGATTCCACGTATTCCAGTCTATGCTGTGGAAATAGGCTGATTTCTCTTCACATCACTACATTTAAATTCTGACATTATGTTACAATGCTTACTAGATAATTTAGCTAGAGTTTATGTATTTTTTGTCTCTTTCATTTTAGGTTTACTATCTCAAGTATTTTTGAGAGACATCTATAAATAAATGATCTATTAGACCATATGTTAACAAGTGCAATGTTCCACATCTGTATAAATAGAAATATTAAAAATCCTATCTGATCAAATTGCTCAGTTTTTTGATAAACAATTTTTTGTGACAATCTAACCCTCAGACACCTACAGTTACCGGTGTTAAATCATGCTGCTATTTATTTTGTCTTTTTGTTCTTTTATTCATCTGTCACTATGCAAACTACATCTATATCAAGAAAAAAACCTGTGCTCTAGAATATTTTTAAATTCATGTATAAAGCAGCATTTAGTTGTAAAATTTCTTATCTCCATTTGTGAATGTTGATACTATTTTGTATCATTTACACTTCTTTTCACCACAATATGACCTTATTCATCAAATTGCTACACAGATACTTATAAACATGCGTGCATATATGAGCTTGCATGCACGTGTGTGTGCGCGCACACACACACACACACATATACAACACACACTAATTTATCACAACATTTAAGCTTCTGAATATCTATCATCAAATTATTAAAAGTATAAATTCTATTTACTAATGCACTTTCTTTTGAAATTAATTTCCTATTTATTTTGTTTTGGAGAAAACAAAATCCTCAAGAGTTACAAATTTGGCAGTAATTCACCTAAAGTGAAATTCCTTGTTTCAGTACATTTCCAATACTGTCTGTACTAAATGTAGATGATTAAGCTATCTTGACATGAACCATTTTGGTCCTTTGAAAAAACTCACCATGGAGCATTTGATGGTATTTTTTATTAATTGGATAAATGAATTGTGAGCTGTGTGATTGCATGATGATGCACTCATTTAGTTGTTGCTTTTTGCCTTTACTAATCTCTGTCATATTGGATTTATAAATGGAACAGAGTGACCTTTGAAACAGTGATGGAAATGAAGAGATAAACACAACTTGAAAGGACAAACCAATTAATATCAATGTGTTTGCTACACATCCATGAGGAATGTTAATCCTTTGCTCACCACAGTCAATTTGTGGTTCATTTGTTGAGTAAGAGAAGACAGTTTTTGATATTTACACATTTTTCATCTTACCTCTTATAAAAGTATAAATTTTTTTGTACATATAACACACAAAACTAAATTACTTTCAGTAAGCAAAATCTTGATATACATTTTCAAGATCTGAGATGATATCACTTTAAACAAAAATAAATTAGTAATGAATTCACATATGTTCAAATATAAACGCATAGAAGATATTAATATATTTTTATATGACATATTATAAAAAGTATATTGTGTCCTTGATTAAATTTACTTTGTGAACAGATCATTCTTTTGTAAATTTAGACTCATAATTGATCTCATGTCATGGCCTATAGAATATTGTTGACATTACCTGATTCAGGAATATTATACAACACAATTATTACTTAATGAGCTGACCTGAACTGCAATGTCATGTTTTATTTCCCTTTTCATGATCAGCAAGTGTACTCAAGCATGCTGTGAAAACTTGAGCTACTTTACCTTTATGCTTTCTCCCTTTGCCGTCTCCATTTTTTACCCAACTGAACACATATTCTTAAAAACAAAGAACCCATTCCAATGTGCCATTAGTTTCAGTTGCCTTGCACATTCTATTCCCTTTCACAGTTTAATTATAGGATATGATCAATTTAGTACTCAGGTTTTGAAATATTGTCGTTGTTGCACAAAGAGAAAAAGAAACAAAAAAATGAAGTAATCCAGGCTTGACATTTTCAAACACTTACATTGAAGGCTTTGACTTCTCGTTGAGTTTTAAAAGAGTTCACTGGAAAAGTAAGTTCAGAAATGTCTCAAACAGTTTGGCAATGTCCCACAAAGCTTACCCAAAACATAGTTCATCATTTTCTGGGTTCTATGAAATAAAAAACAATGTCTCCTATAATTAACTTAATATATACTAAAATCATTTATTAAGACAGACATCATTTTTAAGACAGAAATTATGAAAATGATTACTTTCAGATATGAAGCAATTTATCTTTGCCAACCATGAAAAAATGTTCAGAAAATTATTGATTAGCAAATGGTATATTGTACTTTTCTGAAATAACATTTTTGTCTCTCATTTCTAGAGGTTTAGTGACGCTAACAAAAAGTTTACATGTTTTCAATATATTGATAGCAGAACTACTTTGGTTCAGGTGTAAAATCTTCCTCAAATAGCTAAAATAAAAAAAAATATATGACATCCATTCTCTATTAACAAGTGTTCAGACTAAACTCCAAGGGATATTGGCCATAGCAATTCCTTTAAAAAGGCTCCAGCTAAGTATTTCAGAAAAAAAATTCATTGACGGACTGTTTGTCAATTCCTGTGCTTTTTTTTTGTTGTTGTTGATTGCTTTTGGCTGTGTGGCCCCATGATTATAGTGTATCTGCTTACTCTGGGCGATAAGAGATCAATTTTTACAGAAAACATATGAACATGCCCTGTTTTGTTTTCTGCTTTCTAATAGTATTAATTTTGTAGTTATATGTTTCTTGGAAACTACTGCTCAGAGTAGCTAAAAGCTTTATTTTATTCTTCTGGGTCTTATTTATAGTGGTTTTTCTCAAGCATGATTAGGCACAATAATATAATTTTTAAGTATGACCAGCCAACGTGAACGATTTATTTGTAAGCTTTTATTTCAGTAATGAAGACAGTAGCCCAATTGTGTAACACCTACATATTCCCCTAGGAATATCCAATAATTTGGATTTGAAATTTCTGTGTAGTAAAGTGGTACAGGGCAGGCCATTTCATGGTTACTCAATAACCAGGAGTTCTGATTCATTCTATGTCAGTCACTGATGTTGAGAAGAAAAGGTGACTGAAACCCTGAGTAAAAATAAATGAATGAACTAGACAACAATGACCAAAGTAAAGTAGTTACCCATAGATAACGTGACTTAATTTGTCAAAATGAACCATCATCCAATTCAAGTTGTTTTTGAGAAATAGATTTTCCACAAACATCATTTTTTTTTTTTTTGGACAATTAGACCGTTCTTTCTTCTTCTAAGTTTTAACAATAGACCTGAATTAGAAGATAACTAAATGGCATCTTTACATCTTTATTTCTTTGCCTTCCTTTCAAACTCTGTGACAATGTGAGCTTTCAGAAGCCAATGCTTTATCCATTTGATTGTTAGGTACAAACTCTCTGAAATTGGCATGTCCTTTCTATCTTATTACAGCCACAAGTAGTGTGTACAGTTTTCTTTGGCTCCCTGTCTTCACCTCACCTCTGCACCAGTGTGTGCCAACATCCTTTGCTTTCAACCTCAGGTCGCTCCAAAATTTATTAATGTACTGTAATGCTTACTGCTTTTTCCTTAATATAGTCTTTGAAAGAGATGAAGGAGGGAAGAATGGAGAGAAAAAGAAAGAAAGGAATGAGGAAGGGAAAAGAGTGAGAGATACAGACAGACAGAGAGAGACATAGAGAGAGAGAGCTAGAAAGAGAGACTAAGAGAGAGAGACACACACAGAGAGGCCGGCTGTCAGGCATTTAATTTGCACATATTTTAAGAGATCAATAATCAGCCAATAAACCTTTAACTGAAAAGTTTCGTCACATTTCATGTTATCACACAATATGCACACTTCAACTCTAGAAATAGACGTTACTTCATTCAGTGCACATAATACCTCCTTTAATTAGCCCTTAATAAGCTTGGTTTAACTGGGATTTACCAGAGAACAGTGGTCATTAACATTACCCAGATTAAGACTGTGTTAATTACTATTGATAGATAAAATAATGTGCAAAACGCTTTGAATTATTTCTATCCTTATGAATTGAAAGTAAATTTGAAGCTTTTAAGTGAAAGTAGTAATTTATTCATACTTAAAATTGAATATTACGTTCTTGAAGTAGACTTACCAGGTAAGAAGGTGCCTGTTTCATAATTTAAATTTTATGGCTTCTTTAAGATTACCACAAATAAAGCAATCTTCAAATATCATTTTTATGATTTCTATTATTTATATGTGGAGATATTTACATTTACTTTATGATTTATGATATGGAATCATACTCAGAAACAAATGATATCTTGATGAAGCCATATCTTCAGAAGACTTAATTATTTAATATTTTATAATTAATAGATCTAAAAGATTTCTTCTTTCTTGAAAGCTTTCTTTTGCAATGGGAGACATTATTATATCGATGCTACTTTGAACATTTATCTCCTGCCATGGTATATATTTTCCCAACAATACATGTTTTAATAAATGAAATTCTGCTGTTTTCCCTCTGCATGATTTCTTTGCCCTACATCAGTTTGCTCAAATCCACATCTATCCTTTTGTAACTGTTATAGAATAATTGCATTCATCAAATTAATGTTATTGATCATAAGAAGACCACCAATCAGCTCCAAATTAACAATACCAATGACTTTCTTGTAGCTTTCATCCTTCATAAAATTTTGCAGTTTAATTATTTTATTTTATAATAATAAATGATCTGCCCTCTATTAAAAAATCTACCAGAGGACTTTGGTGTGTTTCCAGGAAAAATGAGTCATAAATAAATAAACACCATGCTCTATAATAGACTCCAACTTTGTCTTTTCTGAATTTAGTAAGCCTTACAGAATAATTTTATTTGGTTTTGTTTCATTTATTTGGTGCTCCTTCTAGACAAGTTGAAACAACTTTGACATGTGGTTTTCCATTTTCCTGTGTGACATAGTTGTTTAGCCATCCTTCAAGTCATTGCTTGGATTCATAGCCCACTTCTCACAGAGCTGTAGGCAATGTGGTACCTAAGTTATCAGCTCCCCCACATCGCCTGCTATAGTAACTCTTACCCAGTCAATAGACCTTGTAACAGTTACCCTGAGGATGTCCCCTCATACATTATTATTTTATAAGTTCAGCCTTAAACAAAATTTCATTGGACTCCTACTGGTTTGATTTCTTTTAGGTGACATGAAATGTCATGTATAGATGCCTCCCCTCCTTCACATATATTCACTTTGTCTAATTTTCTCTACAGTCCTTCCCATTCACCAAAAAAGCTACTTGACAACACCCTGTCTTCACTGTGTCTCCCTTGAAACTGAGAAGTGGAATTCCCTCCTTTATATATTTTTTTGAGATTATAATTTAATTAAATATTTTCTTTCACTTTCCTCCTCCCTCTCCTGTCCACCCTTCCCAGTTCTCCTAAATTTTATGGTCCTTTTTTCACTAATTGTTATTGTATTCATATATGTATATTTATATTCACATATACTCCTAAATATAAACTCATCAATCTGTATCATGCTACCTGCATGCATGTTTTTAGGGCTCACCGTTCGGCACTGAACAAACAATTGGTGTGCTCTTCTCTGGGGAGAGCTACCTGTCCCATTCCCAGCTTTCCCCAGGAGTCTATAGTTCTTTATGTAGGGTTGAGGCCTCATGACTTTTCTCTTTTCATCTGTCATAGTCAATATTGTTACCCTTGTTCAGCTCACTTTGGGCATTTGTGTTTGTAAGAAGTTACTGGTGTAGCTTCTAATGTTACCCGGAGACACAATTTCACAGCTAAAACTCTGGTCCTCCTCTATTCTTAACTTATTAAACTCAAGTCTATTTCCTAATGTCAAGTTAAAAGTCCTTCACTCATGCTAAATTTAACTTAGATCTTTAAGTACGTCCTCGATCTCCTCTATTTCATATTACCCATTCTTTCTGTAATAGCCCACCAAATTTATAGCAATATCCTTATTTTTAAGTCTTTTTGCCTCCCTATTATTCTCCCCCAGGGATCAGAGGTCACTGGGAGGAGGAGGCCAATAGTAACCATATTGATGGTCAATGGCCATTATGTGGCTAGTCACCAAATCCTCCTGGATTATTGCTTATAGAATGAATCCTCAGTTTGAACAAAGTTCTTTTATGCATTACCTACTACAGGTTCTGTTTTCTAATACTTCCTGTTTCTTCCTAAATCATCTGTTCTTTCCACTTCGAGCTCCATTTTGTTCAGTGTCAGCATCCTGGTGTTTTATTGTGTGGTGTTTGAATTCTCTTTTCCATGTAAGCACATGTCTTTACGTATTGTTTGCATTTAATCATAAACATAAAATCTTGATATTGTTGACATTTCCATTTTACAGATGAGTAAATTAAGTCTCTGAGGAAGTTATTTCTGTTCTAACCTCATGTTACTTTTATGGTAATATAACTCAGAAAGGATTTTCTTTTTGGACTTTCACTTTAGTGAAATTCCAGTTTATTAAACAATGGAAGGTTCATTCCAATTGAGGAATACCAGACACTTAAGATCTCATGTAATTTTGCCAATAGTTGAGGACCTTGAAAAAATGTAAACTTTAATCATATTTTACTATTAGGTTAATTTCAGTTTTGAAAATGGTATTACCAATTTATATAATTCTATGATCTAGATTACAACATATCATTTGTAAATTACATGCTTAAGTCATTCATTCAAGCTCTATTTGACTCTGTACGGAGTAAGATATGACTACAGCATTTCAGGAGAACATACAGAAAGTACTTAGATTTCTCTGAGCATAATTTCCAACACTACAGAGAAAGTGAAAATAAAATGACCTGGAAACCCATTAACTTTATTTTTATCATTTTGCTTTTTACTCTTGCTCAATAAATTACTCTAACATTGTAAAATGAAAAATACCCTTTGTGACTACATCCTTATTTAATATCTTTGTTTTATCCATTTGCTTATGATTTTCTACCAAATAATACACATTCTCTATATCTAGGCTGTTTTGCACGGTATGTTCTTTGGATTGCCCTATAAACCCTTTGTGGCAGGGACCTTGTCTTTTTATATGCTCTATAAAGCACCATGCATACCTGGGGAATTTTATGAATAATAATAAAAAGGAGGCGAAAGGAGCCTTCATCAGCAATGTTTTACTTTGCATGTGAACTTAGGGATGAATTTGTGCTGTTGTCCGTATTTCTGAAGAAACAGCTGCTTGTATTACAGAGTTTGAGTCTAAAGAAAACATGTAATATTAAATCTGAAAATTTACATTGTTGGTATAGGAAAGCTAAATGAAGCAATACAATTTGCTTTCTCCTCTCCATTATGAAGATATTGTTAAGTCTGGCATGTGGTTCATAAAATCAAACATTTTCTAACACAGCTGTGCATGAGGAAATGAAATATCGCAGATATAAGAAACCACCTGTTTGCCAGAGCAGGACTTTCAAAACAGATAAACATCAGGGTTTTATATGAATCTCTGCAAAGCATATATTCTGCTACTAATGCTAAAACCTTAACACTTGCTCTTGGAGCAGGTGTTCTCCAAGTGAACAATGGTCTGAATTAGTTCATGTCTGATTCACACTGTTGGTTTCTCTAATCAGTATACCAGAGGACCTTGAAGAAAACTGTCAAGCACAAATTCGTAATCAATTGAATTTTAATAGCCAAAGTTATAACAAGCCACAAATTCTTGTCTGCTCCAAATATTCTCCTTTCTCTTCTTTATCTTGTTTGCAGATCTCGTGAAAAATAACAGTGTTTTACTATGATGAGAAGGTCTGAAATATGCCATAAATCATACTGAGTTACCAGAGAAATTCAAATTGCTGTAAACACAAGTGCCAAGGGACCGCTTATGCACTGCCTGAGCCGTAATGCAATGCTCACAAGCTCACGAGGAGATCATTGCATCATAATCTCATTTTGACTACAATTTGCCTGGTGTGTAGGGGCTCTGATGTCAGGGAGAGAGCAATAGCAACTACAAACTTAGCTTTCTCCTCTGCTTTGCGTTTAGCCTGTGACTAGAGAAACACATTCAACAGTGCCCTACAGTTCATAATGTAATGTTTCTCCAAAGAGTTCTCTGTATGTAATATCTCTGGATGTGTTTCACAATTAGTATTTAATTTCTGTAGTCAAGAAAACATTAAAATTTGTATTGTGATCTGCATTATTTGATAATATCAAGTAACTAAATGGAACATATTCCAAGTACAGAACAAAAGTATATACTAAACAAACAGCCCCCAATAATATTTCAGGTCAGAATAAAAAGTATATTTAGAAGATTTTTGGAAAATTGAATTATAACAAAACTATGACTATTTGTGTTATGTCAATCACCCTCATCACCTTCCTAGTTAAACCAAGAGTGTGATTTTAAATTTCAATATCATTTAGGATATAATTTTGTGCATGCCTGTAAAACTTAGCCACATACCTGGGGCATGAAAGGCACTAGACAGTATGCATCATAACCTGTGTCCAATATATCCTGAATCCACAAAATGGAAGGAGAGAACTGACACTCTCAATTTGCCCTAAACTACCATTTATATTTCATTGGCATGTATGTATGGACACATGCCCACACACAAGTAAATAAGTGAACGAAGACAATTCTTCCTACGTTTCTGTCTGCTTTCCATTCTATACCATATTATGTAAGTATTATTTTCAAGTTCATTGTAATAGTTAAAACAGCTTTTAGAATTTTAACTTTTCTGATGTCAAAACTATTTTGTACTAGGAAAGTCTAGCAAAAGAATTATGTGAGCCTCAAAAAACATTGATTTTACATTCTACTTAATTTTATTTCATAATTTTATTTTATCTTTTTTAATTGACCACACTTAATGGAATATTGGCTATTGAGCTATTGCCTTTGTACATATGGGAAATGTCTAGTTTCCTCTTTATGTGGTATTCCTCTAGGATTTTTGGATATAATTTTATCAAGATCAGTGTTTCTTTTTAATCAGTTTAATCACACAAATAAATCTTTATCATAAATTTGTGACATTTTCAAGATAAAAGTCATTCTCTAAGGACAGAAATTTAATTGTCAATCATATTTGTAGAACACATAAGAAACTTTACAGGAGTCGGTTCAGTCCAATGTTCCATGAGCACTAAAGGAGTGGGGTTGTGCTTTTACTGTGTATTCAGCAACAGCAGAGCAAAGATGACACCCACCCACCCCAGACACACACATATTTGCTAAAATGTGTGCGTGCGTACGTGTGTGCGTGTGTGTGTGTGTGTGTGTGTGTGTGTGTGTGTGTGTGTGTGTACATTAAATAAAACTCAGCATTATGCTTAAGGCTCAGTTTTCTGCAATCGAAATAGATAATAGGGATTTTGTTCTATTTTTATTTATTTATTTATTTATTTATTTATTTATTTATTTATTTATTTTTGGTTTTTCGAGACAGGGTTTCTCTGTGTAGCTTTGCGCCTTTCCTGGGACTCACTTGGTAGCCCAGGCTGGCCTCGAACTCACAGAGATCCACCTGGCTCTGCCTCCCGAGTGCTGGGATTAAAGGCGTGCGCCACCACTGCCCGGCTAACATTTTTTTTTTGTTCTATTTTTAATCTCAATGCTTCTCTACAGAAGATTAGATCTATTCCATGTTATTAAATATATGATACTTGTTTAACAGTTTCGAGTAAGCTTCAATCCAGCCTTAGTGTTACTTCATATGTTTATCACGTGTTGCTAAACATCTATGTTATATAGCTGTTCAACAAATGGTTATGATTTTTTCCACTCTCGTAAAAAATCTCAAACCTTTCATACTCTGTTGTATATATCTACAAAAGGTAGTGTTTCTGCTATTTTTGATCTTATTCAGTTCAGGAACATCTGCAGTTTTGAGTTGAGTAGCAAATGCATACCCATTTTCTTCTTTTGTGAAATGAATGTGATAGGCTGCTAGTAATTTTGGCCAACAAAATAAAATTAAATATCTACTAAAATCTTTAGTAAATAGATTTGCTTAGTAAGTAGGCACATTCACTACTCACATAATTTAAATATATTTCCAAAATATCACCCACTCATATTCTTTAATACAGAAATATTTTTCTAACATGTATGTGCCAGTATTTTCCAAGTGATTGACTTGCAAATTTGATATTGTCACTACTAATGATAGATCCATTGTTATATATATTTTCCACATGAAACATAAATGATATTCAAATCTATTATTTTAACTCATGACCTATATCTTGTCTATTACTCTTGATCATTTAAATTTTTATGATGATGAGTTAATATTTACTACTCAAATCAATCCTTCCCAAAATTTTATTAATTATATAATTGTAAGGAATTTTATGATTGCTGTTTCTTTGAGACTGACCCCTCTGCCATACATTCTGAATGTTGCTCCATCACTCCACAAGGCACTTGCCGTGAAATAGGGACACATGCTACTGTTGATGAGTCTTGGTCTATTTTCAATGAAATGGGTTACCATGATTCAGCAAACACTTTCCGAAGCATATAGAGCACCAACTATCAACTTGAGAAGGGACAAATCCAATTCGTATTTTAATGATAATGAAGCTAAACCCTGTCTTGTACTTTTATGCTATGCTTGTACTTTTAAATCAGTTTTTCCCTTCTTTGGAACCTGGTAGCAGAAACGCCTTTGGTCAATGCACTGTGAAGATAAACTCTTTCATTCCTTATGGCTTTGCAACTGTCTAAATTCTTACATTAAGATCATAGCATATAAGGTGTAATGCTCTGTATACAATAGAGTGAATCTGTACACAGGAATTTGAAATGAGAATTTAGAAAATAAAAGAAATGCAAAGTAAGGACTACATTATCATATTTTGAAAAAGTTGTGCAGGTGAACACTTGGTTATTATAAGTGTAAAAAAAAGTCTGAATAAATACATGAAAAGCTCTTTTGGAGCAATTATTTCCTATAATGTGTAATCTGCCCTGCCCCTTCTGTTTATTTTGATTTTAATATGAAAGAAATGATTATCTCATTTTTTTTTTTGAAATTGGTGCAAAGGTAAAGCCACAAACCTTTTGAAAGAATCCCTTTGTTCCCAATCACGAGTGTTGGAACAAAATTTTTCCACCTGCCAAAGGCTTTAAAACCTAAATCAAAAGGTTCACTGCTTCAAAACACTTAAACTAAAGGTGAGGTTCAGGACGAAAATCTAATGACTCGATCAGTCTCATTCCACATTGATTATTGTGCAGCAGAATTGATGGATTTATGTTACTTTTCACCAGACTGTAATTCATAAATGAAAATGAAAATACAGGAGTGATCAGTAGTCCCACAACTCATCTATATTTACTGAGAAGCTAGAATTGGGTATTAATAGTTATAGACTCTCATGGTTATTATTTAAACTTCTCAAAAGCAAAAGAGAGAAAAAAGAGCCAAGTATTTCTCATACTAGTTAAAACAATTCAAGGATGGCACGCTTCATTAACTGTTTGCATACAAGACAAAAGTGCTTTCTGATGAAGTGGAAAACCAACTTGGGACCAATTTTCCACAACATAAATTCAACACTCATTCTACCTCTTGATACCTTTGTATTGAGACTACCAAGACAGCTTGTCGCACCTGTCACATCAGTCATGATTTTAATGCTCCTACTAAGTTCTCCAAGCCTTGAATGTACTGATACTTTCATTTCAGTTCCTGAAAATAATTTTAGTAATATTTTCATTATGAAACCAATCTAGAAAAAATTCTCACAAAGAAACATGATAAAACTATTAAAAATGGAGAGGTTAAACAGAATCTTGGTTACATTCAATTTTTATCTCTTATTTCTTTGTGTATATTTTAATATCTTATTAAAATAGTTTTATGACTTGTTTCAGGAAATACATTCCCAAATTAAAAATAAGTGGAGTAACATAAGTGTTATAATTTAACTACATGAGTTTTTGAGTCAGTGAATTAAATATTACTAAGATATAAACTAGCAGATTCACTTAATAAATATTTTTGCTCAACTTTGGGGTTTCTTTCCCTATATGTTTCATGTAAAGCAAAAGTTTTATATAATCAAGATTTTAAAGATTCCACTACTGAAGAAATATTTTAACATAATGATTTGGATTTTTTTTTAGTTACAGTTATGGCAGTTTTAGAATTCAATCCATTGTGCATAAATGTTACTTCATGCATGTGTACATTTCTCAAACCTGTCTCATGTTGGATGGAGGACATAAATGAGACCAAGGAAACATTTTAATTCACTACTTGCTACTTTAAGATACTTGAATTCCAAATAGGTCTTTTAAGAACTCATTTTCTTTTAGCTTATAGGATGATTCAATGATAGTAATAAGGGGGTGTTATTTATTGATTGATTGATTGATGAATGTAGAGCTAGTGAGGAAATAGCTTCATTGTCATTTAAGACCTGTGAGTGTAAGTTTGTTCTGACCATCTACCACCACTTGAAATGTCTCTATATTTAATAATGTAGTTATTAAGAATGAAGTTAACAAGAGGTTTTCTTAATTTATTTTTTTTAATTTTGTGATTTCAATGCTATTAATTTGATTAGTTTTAATTCACAAACTGTTCCTGGTTACTGAGAATAGTAAGATCAGAAATCTTTATCTTGTTCAAGTGCTTAGTGGTTTGTCCACAAGAAAAGGGGTCCATTTGTAAGAGTGTACCCATGTTGATGAGGCACAGTCATCATGAGTCTGTACTTGTTCTGACTATGAAACAGGACATTCTCTGAGGAATTGTGAAGAAATTCTTGTTCGCTCATAATTTGATTAGTATGTGGTTGAGCTTAGTAATAGCTTCACCTGTTGATTTTTGGTCTAATGAGTATTTTTGTGGTATGAGCTTCAAGTTTAAGTATATTAAAAATAAAACCTGACAAAGAAACAAGCAGGAGATAAGACTAGAAAATTTCAATATTTACTGAAGTTTTTAAATTAAAGGGTAAAACTTCAATTTCCATTTTACTAGTTATTAAACATAGCAGCATTGCCGGGCGGTGGTGGCGCACGCCTTTAATCCCAGCACTCGGGAGGCAGAGCCAGGCGGATCTCTGTGAGTTCGAGGCCAGCCTGGTCTACCAAGTGAGTTCCAGGAAAGGCGCAAAGCTACACAAGAGAAACCCTGTCTCGAAAAAACCAAAAAAAAAAAAAAAAAAAAAAAAAAAAACATAGCAGCATATTTCATCAGCAGTAAAACAAAAAAGATCATTCTTCCGTAAAAATTATGTTTATGCGTCCCATCAGCCCCCTCGCAACCTGCCATAATAATGTAATCTAGAAAAGACTAACTTTATATATCCTCTCAGGAAGCATTTCAGTATTTTCAATGTTACTCTCCTATTATCTTTTGAAAATATGAATAAGCCTTGTTTTTGTCTTCATAACTCATAAATAATAACTTGTGATATACATTTTTTATGTACATTGGACTTTGTATTAGATACAAAACTTACTTTAAAGTATACATTTTGAAATAAAATGGTGTTTCTAACATAAGGAATATTGTTGATAGATAATTCATAGAAAATATTACCAGTTAGATCATTTAAAATTAGCTAACATGTAACTTATTTTTTTATTTCTGTTTTTGAGATTATAATTACAACATTACCCCCTTCCATTTCCTCCCTCTAAGCCCTCCAATATGCCTCTAACCACCCTCATTCCAATTCAGGTCCTCTTCTTTCATTAAATTTTATATGCGTTTTGCACATATCAAACACTTACTTTGTCTAAGATTTTGCGTGCAACTTAATAAGGTGGAATTCCTCAACTCAGGTTGTCATTATTCTGTAGTGTTCCTTATTTTTCTAAAACAAATACTGAGGTGATGCCCAGCTCAGCCAGTCAATGCACACATTTAGCACGCCCCAGGAGGGAAGCTGTGTGTTGAACCCAGTAGATTTTAGAGCTCAGAAAGGCTTTACACCCTGTGGTGTAGGCACACTTCTTTCCTGCGAAGTATGTCATTAAAATATAGCCCTCTTACAGTGATTTCAAACTAGTTTAGTTTGAATTGTTTTTAGTCACTACACAGCATGAGGAACATTTTGGCATTTTCTTGGAGTAATTTACCATTTATATACATGCCACAATGGGGAAAATCAGCTATTTCAGGACGGTCACATTGATTTTAATTCAACATGTCAAAAGCATTTTCAGTTTCAGCAACAGAAAAAGATAAAAAACCAAAAAACACAAGGGTATTGTGGATAGTAACACTCTATGTACCTATATATTTATAAAAGAAAATTAAAATTGAATTATAGCTGAAAATCTATAAAAGAAAAACTGATCTTAATGTTTTATCAAATGACTATTTAAATAAATAGAAAAGAGCCACAGTGAATCAAAAGAAAACTTTTGATGAAACAAAGTATATTTTATTAATGAAGAGATATTCAAATCATTTTTGCATGATAGAATCATATTCTCAATGAAAACATTGTGTATTTTATTTTTAACTGAAAGCATATGATCTTCATTTCTGCCTCCCTCAATCTCTCCCCCATGGGAGGGAATGATGTAGACTCACACATTTATTATATTAATTAGAAACCACTACCTAATATAATTATTCTGGCAAGCACATGGTGAGTCCTGAAAATATTATTGACAGAATTTCTCCATTTAACTCTGGTGTTAAGAAGATTTGCATGTCTAAAACTGCCTTGATTGGATATTGTTTTTGACGACTCTGCGTGGTGTTTTACTCTCTGCACATTAAGCATGAGGACTTTTAGCACGTCTGAAGTAACATCTGCTCCGTCTTTTTGTTGCAGGGTTCATGGTATAATTAGCTCTATATTTCAGCAAATACAATTTTGCTCCCATGGCGGACAAAGCAGCATGAAGAAAACATAAATAATTGCAGATTAGAGAAACAGAAGGCAAAGTGGGTGTAGATGGCTTTGATAAAAAAAGGGTTAAAGAGAATAGAAGGTCACCTCATTATTAGGAAAAAAGGGAGGCAGTTAAAATTAGATATGGTCTTTGTAATTAAAGAAAACACACACTGATCTCCCCCCCTTTAACAATGTTCCACTTTTGGTCAAATAATTTAATGATTTGCGATGATGTAGTTTCTTTTGTGTTTATTTAGAAAACATTTTAGGCATTGTGCATGTTTGGACACACAGGGGAAAACTTAATTATTAGAGGATATACTAAAAACAGGAAATTTAGTGCTATTTCTCAGAATGTAAAGTATAATCTGTGTTTGTGCCACTTATACAGAATCAGTTTGTTTCAAGTTAGATAGAAATGCAGATACTCTTCTTTAATGGACTTCCCTTCATCGGTATACTTATATGACTGATTTGTGTTCCCTTCATATTGAGTTTATCATAATTTGGTTAAAGTTTACAGTATGAAATACCTAGTTCATTTCTTCATTTTTAATATCACAAGCATTAACAAAATACTTCATAATGTACCCAAACAGTCAGAGTCCAGTATTAATATAGCACATTTGACAAGTCATTTATAACATATATTGTATTTTACAAAATTCTATGTGACCAATGATTACATTCGCTACATGGTCATATAAATAAAATTTCTCCCCTCATTGACTTCCAGATTACAAACTCCAAACTCCAGGAAGTGATAGCTCAGTTGTACTGAGTCCCTAACAGTGCATAACTCTAGATGGTGTGCCTTACCTGCTCCCCATTCAAAAGTACTTTGAATTGACACTGGACCTCTGCGACTTGGGACTTTATTTCTGTCAGGTTAATTAAACCCACAGAAACCGTTGATACAAAGTGATAAGGTTTTGGTTTGATGTTCCTTAGAACAAAGATTGGTGATGATTTATTTGCCTTTGGAGATATGTTCTAGTGAAACAAACAACTGAAAACACAGAGGCAGCCAATGGCATCATCTATGTGAAGCCTAGAACCCACATTGACTAGAATGAGCACATGACAACTTAAATTATACATCAAGCTACAAGTTGAAATCAATTAGTATGCAGCTTGTGGAGGACAGTTTAAAAGATAATATAAAAAATAATTTAAAAACAACTTTAGCAATATTTTTCTTTTTACTTATTCTTTGAATATTCAGCACATATATAAAAATAATATTCTGGCATCCAACCCTCCCTATGCCTCCCTCTTACCTCTCCATATTTCCCTTCCAGCATTTGTTTCTTTCAATCTCATATTCTTTTGTTTAATCACCTGAATCAAATTAGTGCTGTCCATACATATGTATCTGCGGGGTCATCTACTAAGTCATGAGCAAACTACCACTGACCACCCCTCAAAGGAAATGATTATCACTTCTGCAGCAACCATCAGCTACCAAAAGTTTCTCAACTAGTGATGAGGCCCTAGAAGCTTCAACCATCTCCATGTGGTGGTCTTGTACCAAAATTGTGCTAGTACCCACAGCTGCTGTGAACTTGTGTAAGTAGCAGTCATATCAGAGGCATTATTTTACAACATTCTCCCCATTATCTGGTTCATATATTCTTTCTTCTCTCTTTTCCATGTGTCCTGAGCTTTAGGGTGGGTATGGGGTGTTAATATAATTGTTCTGTCCATGGATGAGCACTGACATTCACTTAGTGTTGGCACTTTAACAGTTATGAGCCTCGGTATTAATCACTACCCATTTCATAAAGAAATGTTTCTGATCAGGGGTGAGATCAGCACAAATCTATGGATAGATGTGTACAGTTTGAGTTCCTTTTTCTGTGAATTTCAATAAATCAATGAAGGTATTGGTACACATGAATTTGTGGACACTAATTCATGATGCTGATGATAAGGAATTATCTCAGGAACAGAAACTATGTCCTACTTTCACATTCCAGGTAACTTATGTGTATATTTTTCATAAGCATTCTCAAGTTATAGATCAATTATCTAAATTTTCTTGTGTGTGTGTATGAAGTGACACCAGAAAAGAAAAACTATATTTATATAGCTCTAAGTAATATTAACATTAATGGGTGTAGAATCAATGAGAATGTTATTGACTGTTCCCATGTTAACATTGTTATTGATTCAAACTAAACCTACTGAAAGTTAGAAGGTGGGTCATTAATGGGAATTTGAGTCAGTTTCATGCTGTGAATACATAATTATATGCTAAGAGAGAAATTTGGCTTAATTTATTTTGTCTTGCTCTGTAATTCCAATTCAATATCTGTAAATGGCTTTGGGTGTCTTTTAAAATTATGAAGATTGTGTGCCAGTGTGGATGATATATGAAACTTTTAGGATTAAGTTTGTTCTTCAACAACTCCATACCTGTGTGTAGTACATTCTGCTCATCCTCATCGCCTACACTCTCTTCTCTCTCCTAACCCTGTCTATCTAACTTTCTTTTGGCATTGTTTTGTTCAGAAGAGGAAGTTGTCAACTTCTCACTCTTGAAAGTTCAAAAGTTGTTGAAAAGTGTTTCTCTTGTTGTATTAATTGTAAATCTGCATCATCCTCACATTACAGTACATTAAAATTCATTTCTAGTTATTTTATTTAGCTACATGCTTGCATTTAATATATAGGTGAGAAAGTCCTAGTTTTTTTTTCTGATGTGGTTATGACATTGTTTGCAATGTGTGAATGCAGTAATTCTGTCATCAAGATACAGCACATTTTAGAAATAAAGCATTGAGTATTTTTACTTAGATTGTCAGCATGAGGCCGAAAATTATAATGATTATTATTAGACTTAGGTTTATTTTTATCTTTGTTTTAAATAATAGAATTTTATGGCTTAAAGAAATTATCTTTCATGCTGCACAAGATAGGTAACAGAGTATAGTAGCAAAGAATTGTTAAAAGTTGGAAGCTAACCTTACTTTCAGATTGATCTGTGTGAATGACTAGATGTAAATTTGCACTGAGATTATTTCTTTTACGAATGTGACAAATTTCTGCTACTTGATAATATCCCAATTTTCACTACTCCTGAAAGAAATTCTCTGCTGATTTCAAAGTTGAATGATTAAAATGGGTTTTCTATTTGTATTATGTGATAAAGGATAGTTGAAGTTGAAATAAAGCTGAGAATATTAATACAATGTGTCAAGTGCACAGTGGTTTAAACACTCTCGAACACTGGCAACTTAATCATGACACAATTTGACATTATTTAGGGAGAACATTGGTTCTGGAAACATTTTGGAAACCATTGTTTAATTCTTTAACACAGAAAGTAGTGTGTAGAAGAGAAGAGAAAACATAAATATATTTCCATTGTTCCTAATGTATCAAAATGTTGATTTTATTATCCAGTTTTAGATTTTTATGTTTCCAAAGACTTGGATGCTATGTTATACCCATATGATTTGAATATTTACTATAAAAGAGCCATTCATGTTAACAAGTATGAAGTTGTTCTTCTCAACAGTGTAAAAAAGACCAAAATGTTGGCCAGTCCTGACCTAAAAATAAATGGAGGCACCAAGTGATAAAATACATTCTTCCAAGTTGAGAAGGTACCATCTGATCAGTCGTTAAAGAACAGAGATTTTACTACAGGTTTGCTGATGGAATCTGACTGTTGAGATAATGTCCAGTGTGCTGGATGAAGGATTTGGGTAGAGATATTTTACACTCAGTGTTTATTTTTTTTTATGGTGGATTGCTTATTATTCTACTTTATTACAACTTCATCAGATAAATGAAAATACTGCTTTGAATACACACATGAGTTATTTCATATTTCTTATATTCTCTTCCATTAAGCATTTTAACATTAACATTGTTAAATTTTGTTGAAAAAAGCATACATGATGGGAGTACATCATCTATCTTTGGATTTGTACTCAGGAGGTGGATACAGAGGATCATGAGTTTATTTTTATGGGATGGGGATATTACATGCACTTAATTATGAGAGTCAAATGGAACATATTTTGGATAAAAACAAGCATTCTATACCATTCCCCTTGGTTCTGCAATTCTACATCCTTACATTTAACTCATTAAAAAAATAAAATACTTTTTAAGGGCATGGTGTCACATGCCTTTAATCTCAACACTCCAGTAGCAGAGTTGGGAGGATTTCTGTGAGATTGAGCCTGGCCTGTTCTACAAAACAAGTTCCAGGACACCTAGGGCTACACAGAGAAACTCTGTCTTGAAAAATAAAAAATAAACAAACAAAAAAGCATATAAATAATACATAAATAAAATACATTAAAATATGTATATTTAATTTTATTTTTAAGACTGTTTGTTTCATATATATGTGCATATGTGTGTGACTATATCCTTAGAAGTCAAAGGATGGTATAGTATCACCAGGGACTGGGATTATGGATGGTTGTGATCCATTATGTGGGTTCTGGAAACTGAACCTGAATCCTTTGAAAGAGCAGCAAGTATTCTAAAACTAAATTGTTGAGGCATCACTCAACTTTTTAAAAACATATTTTAAATTTGAATCCTCAGCAAAAAGTTCATATTCTTAGCATTATTCTCTAAATAATAAAACATAACTACTATTGTTGCACAGCATATATTTCCTTAGGTATTATAAGTGATCACTTACTTATATGCAGATTAGTGAGCAGGCTATCTTTTATATAGTGGAAATGATAATCTGTGAAGTTCAGTGTCCAGGAAGTTTTCTGTAACCAATTCTTCACAGATGTTGGAGATTATATTAAATTTAAATGCAATGGGAACTGTTATCCTAGATCATTTTAGGCTATTACATGAAACTTCTTTTATTTTTCTTAAAGTACGTAATGTATCTGTAAATACTACAGTTGTAGGATTATTTGCCCATAAAGTTTTTATTAATTTTTTCTCTTATGGGAAACTTGATCTTGCTGTTCTCTGCCAGAAAGGTGATTTATCCCTCATTAACCAACATTTTCAATGTTACTTTTCTATGCTCATTTTCTTCACTTACACGAATACCTGTCTAAAAGTAACATCTAGTTCATAGCTCTGAAATACCAAATGCAATTGTAACTCCAGTACAGCATAACAACAAAATGTATTTGAATGCTATATTTTATTATAGTATTGCATTGAGTTTCATGACTGATAATATAATTTCAACATTTTTTATGGTTCTTCCTAAAAGTCACATATATTTCTAGTTAACTTGCTATAAACACACTTTAAACCACCTAGTGAAGACTGTTCATATGGTTCAAATATTACCATTTTGCTCAAAAACCTTGAAGTGAATATATAAGTACTATGCCATACTTCTTCTCTGGTGCATATTAACAACCTTGATGGCAGAACTATGTAATCTATGGTTACCAGTATTTGAATCAGTGATTTATATTCAATGACCACTGAGTAAATTTAAGAATGAGACTCTAAGAAAAACAGGAAGGTAAGTAAGCAATTTTTATGCTCAAGGTATTTCTTTCCATTGAAAATGTCAACAGCAATGTAAATACTATATCTATTGTTTTAGACCATCCAGTCGATTTTTCAAAAATGAAATAAAAAAATACTTGTCTCTAATGATTCTGCTTGTAAATTACACCACTCAAAATAGTAACTTTGCTAGCAGCTGAATTTGGGATACTTTAGTATTTAAATTCTGAGGAATTTTATTATTTTTCATAAATAAGTTGCTCAACCTGTATTCTTCTTCTGTCATTTTTCAGTAAATCAGTATTTCTGCTCATTTGCTCTTTTGATCTAAACAATAGGGTTCTATCAATATTCATATCTTGAAACTCTAATGCCAATGTGATTGGATTTGGAGGTAGGGACTTCGGCTGGCAATTTGGTTATGAAAGTAGAGTGATATTGAAGTTCAGTATTTTATGAAAGGAAACCAGTTTATGGTAGTTTCTTATTATAGTTCAAGCTAAGAAGTCACCTACTACTGCCAAAACTATGGAGCCATCTTGGTACACAAATACCACATGTCCACAGATTTACATGTTTTATTCCTGTATCATCTCTTTCTGAAATTATTGTGAGGGGTTTCCATTCTGTTTCCATGCTTCCTCTCATCTTTACCACACCCAAAGTAGTTCAGTCAGCACACATATAAAAGATAGCTACTATTATGTGTTTAACTCTTCCAAGACTTCAATTTCATGTAGAGGAAAACAACAAAAATCCTCTAGTGCTCCTCATTTGTAGTCCACAGTATTCTCCATTCTATCTCCTCCATTCTGTGTCCCCACCCATGTCCACTCTTTCTTAATTCTAACCATGCTTGTCCCCTTGTCAGTTCTCAGAGATATCACACATGTAGCTGCCTTTAGGTCTCTATCATCTACCCTTTTATTAGTCATTTCTTGCCAAGATAGTCATTAACTTTATTTTGTTTTCCATCTCCAAATGCTCCATTTTTATTAAGGCAGATATAAACAAATCTATATTTTATTATCGTGTTCTTCCTCAGTGCATATTTTTCTTCCCTCCTTTATAGTTTTATTTTCCCCATAGTGGCTAAGTACAAATCCTGCAGTCCACAACTTTACTTATAACGCCCTATACAATACCATGTGTAAGTCTTATAGTGTGAGTCCCACGAAGCTCTAATCTTTCTGGTTTTTGTTTATTTGTTCACTCTACCTGATTCTAATCTCAATTTCTAAAACAGTACCTAAAACTGTCTTTCCTGAAATACTAAGTTTAGCAGACACATTTACACACTAACACACATGGCACAGTAACTAAAAACAATATTGTCAAATAGATTGAAATGAGCATAAAGACATGTCTTTGTTCTTAATGAATCAGTTAATGGGTCAGTCAGTAAAACATTTGCATTGCAAAATGATGACCCACATTATGCAACAACAATGGTATAGGCATAGTAGTGTGTGCTTCTAACCCAGTGTGATAAAGACAAAAAGGTGAAACAGGTCGATCTCTGAGGCTCCTTAGCCAGGCAGCCTAGGCTAGGATACCTGTCCAGTGAAAGGCCAATGAGAGACCTGTTCTCTTCAAACAGGGTGGTCCTCACCTGTGAATCAACAGCTGAAATTGTCCTCTGGCCTCCACAAGCACATACATACATGCTTCTGTACCCACACATTCCGAAGTACCAAACAAAGCATTAATATATCTTCAGAGATGTAAAAAGAAAAAAAGTCCCTTAAAATTCTATATACTGAGGATTGAAAATGAATGAGTTAAAACATTTGTTTCCTAAATGTGACATGCTCTGGGAGCCACACATCACTTCAACTCATGTTTACACATTATGCCACTATAACTGCTTAAAGTGTAGAGATTTTTAATTGAATTTTATGGCTGGTCTACATTGTTGATAGTAATTTTTATGTTATAGCTTATGAGCTTAGTCATAGAGGATATGGAGAAATTTCCATTGATGTAATAAAATATCTATAAAATCAAAATGGTGTTTCTTCAGTAGTTGGTGATCTTATGTATCACTAAATCCCTGAGCATGCAATTAGAAAGGAATGCACTTTTAAAATGAATATGTATTGATATCAGTGTCTTCCTTTATAACAGTAAGCATCAGTGATAAAGTACTAGATTTATTATATTGTTTGTATTTAACACATTATTTTCCCTTAAAACATATAAATAATGCATTTAAGGTAGAGTCTCATGAATTGCTAAACATTCTTCTTATAACAGATAGACATAATCAGAGATATAATTTAGATACACTATTCAAAATATGTTTAATGTTGGGGACTTTATCATTTCATTTCCTATACTAAAATGTATTTTTAAAATAAGCATTAAATTCTCTTGTATTATGTTATCTTTTAATCATTTTTAAAAAGCCAATGAAGATTTATTTTGAGTTCATATCATATTTTTTACTAATCAAGGCATTACTTTAAATAGTAAAGAGTTTTATTTTTCTTAGGAATATTCATAATTTAAGTTCCAAAAATCATATTTGTTGTTCAAAACCAGTGTGAGCTGCAAACTGACTTCTTCATTATTCATGCACCATCACTATTTAGCAGCAGTAACTGTTTATTATGAAATTTAATCATTATAAATTGTAGTGTTCTATTATTATTGACCTTTAAAAATCTTTTAAGAATTAATACTTGGGGCCTCAAAGCATAATACTCTTGCTATTCTCTGTTTCTCTTACATATTCCCAATTAACATCATTTTCTTGAATTTTTAATGGATAACATTAATTTGACATTTTGCAACACAAAATTTAATTTTTATGCTTGCTTTAAATGCACATGGAACACAAGAAAAGAAATTTTGGTATAAATAAGAATGTCACTAGGAATGTTATCGATTACCTTGAATGTGTGGCTTTCATTTACCATTTAAAAAATTGGCCAACTCATCTGGAAATGGTTTAGGTTCTATTCTTTCAAATAATTGATATGATCCTGAAATTATGCTTCAGGTGGTCATTCAACTTTAGAACATAAGATACTACACATAATGGATTTCCTAGAAGTTATACAATCAGGAAAAAGATGATTTCAAAATATATTATTATTCCTTAATTTATAAAAAATGTTCCAAAACCTTATTTAGATATTCATGCTGTCTTTAAGTGAAAGGCATCCTCTTCTTACTCTATTTATTATTAATACAAATATAAAAAAATCTCAAAGCCCTTTCTATTACCCCTTTTTAACTTCTGTCTTTAATCATTCAATCCTATAAACTCAGAATTTTTTTCCTGTTATTCCATGGTTATGTGTTCTTTAGAACTACTTTTATTAATATTTTTAAAAATCTGAGTTCTTAGTTCACTTGAAATTGAGTGATTTATAAAATTCTAAGGTTTGATATAAATGTTCATTATAGGAAATTTCCTTCATTTTTATTGCTTTTTCAATGATTCCATATTTCAGACCATACTTAATTAAGGCAAGGCAATACAGTATTTGGAGAATATTTTTTTTCATGCTAAAAATTCAGATTGTTATAGTCCATTTCTAGCATTTATAAACAACTTGTATTTTTGTTTACTTTTAATGAGCATGCTTCATTAACTATTTATTTTATTTTATTTTATTTATGTTTAGCTCTTTAAGGACTCATTCATTACAAATAATCATAATTTCTTTTTGATAGCCTTATAAAGTCCAAATTGACACAGTAAACATTCTTTTATTTAGTTGCCTCTTTCTTCTCTTCCTCTTGTCAGTTACATGATGATAGGAAGTTTATTCGTACTCATCATCTGTCTGCATGATAAATTGCTGGCTCACACAGAGAGCCTTTAAAACACATCCCTTACCATCTCGGTATCATCTCAATACTTTTAATCATAATCTTGACTTCCACTTCATCATAATTACTTATTTATAAGTTGTCAAAAGCAAGGTGCTTTATGTTTTTT
Organism: Peromyscus leucopus; assembly: GCF_004664715.2. Lineage (NCBI taxonomy): Eukaryota > Metazoa > Chordata > Mammalia > Rodentia > Cricetidae > Peromyscus > Peromyscus leucopus. Next base: position 26,386,231 of record NC_051070.1, read on the forward strand.
ATATATAATTGCAATAACATTTGCTATTTAAATACATGGTGTTTTCCAGATGTTTGGAGCACACAGAAAAGCTTTACCCTAAGACTACAAAGGAAAAAATTAAATTCCCACTTAATTTTTACTTAATGTTGTTGTTTACCAGTCAGTTATCAAGGTGAAACACACACACACACACACACACACACACACACACACACACACACACACACACAGAGTCATTCAAGGAATGAACTTTCAATCAAACACATGAAAGTAGATTTCTGCTCTTTTATTATTAGAAGTCATATTGTAATATTCAGCATACAAAATTAATGTGTGAAGTCAATGTTTTCAAAGATGTCATTGTTCTCAAATGCTGTCTGATACCAGAGCACAGTCAGGGGTTGGTGATGCAATCTACTGAAGAATAAGTTCTCCAAATATTTTCAGGGGTTCCCGAAGACCAAAACTCTTTAATAATAATTCTAAGATATCCCTTACTTTTTAAACTATTCTGCTTTCATGAGCATATGGTAAAGGTTTTCAGAAGCTCTGAGACTTTTGACATTTCAACAGATGAACATAAAGGCTGAATAACAATGTAAGCCATTTCTTTCTAACCTCTCACCAAGGAGTTTTGCAACATTACCAAACAGAATACTTTATTCTTTATATTTATTTTCTAGAAAATGCCTTATATTAGTAGCTATTTAATCTGTAGCTAAATATTTCTATTCTCAATTTTACATTTCAAGTTAGGTAGGTATTGATGAGTAGTATAACATGTGTTTGTTAATAAATTAAAAATCAAATGTTGAACGTTGCTGCTGTCTGTGTACAATTATATATTATAAACTTGAATCTTGGTTTCAGATTCAGTATTAGAATTCCTTGTCTGTTTCAATACTCTTTACTGAAGGGTTTTCAGTGGTTTGTAGTCAGGGATGACAGTGAGCAAAGGAATAAAATCATCTCACATGGGTGACATCATTATGACAGTATCAGTAGGATAAGCCATAAGAGGAGTGTAAATCTCTTTCAAAATCTGTGCTGATTTTAAAATTGTTATTTGATAATACTTACTTTCCATTTCATATTCTTGAGTTCTTTAAATATGAGAAGTTTTCATACTAAACTTTTTTTTACAAATTTATAAATTAGGAATGAAATTCTCTATGTAAGCCTTTCTAGTTTGTCCTGAATTCTAAAGTGAATATGAAAAACAATCCAAAACAAACAACCCAAAACCTCCAATTCCCCTTCAAAAAATCTCAACAACCATCTAAGTGACAGCATTGAGATAGAAACCCATGTTTCATTCAGAGAAGCCAAAGATCTTAGAAGTCATTAATTTAGTTCCATATCATATGATAATACGTGTATCATACAAATCATATCATATCAATCAAAGACAATCTTTTGTTTTGTTTTGTTTTGATTTTCGAGACAGGGTTTCTCTGTGTAGCTTTGTGCCTTTCCTGGAACTCACTCTATAGCCCAGGCTGGCCTTGAACTCACAGAGATCTGCCTGGCTCTGCCTCCCAAGTGCTAGGATTAAAGGCATGCACCACCACCGCCCCGTAAAGACCATCTTTCTACACATAGGAGGTTGTATACAATTTCTTGATATCAATTCTCTAAACATTCAAAATTACAGTATAATGATATTTTTTTGTGTTTAGTGTCAATAGTTTTCATTTATTCCTTTTCTTATAGATATGATAAAGGGGCCTGACATTTGGTGATACTAAATATAGTGTGTTTGTGTGTGTGTGTGTGTGTGTGTCTATGTGTGTATGTAACAGGTTCCAGTTCTCTTGATGTGTGATGTAACAGTGCAGTTTATGTTTATGAACACAAAACCTTTTCTGTGTTTTATCAGAAGTGCACTTATTTTGTTTGCTTTATCTTACTTTTCTTCATTTTAGATTTCCATTGAGGATATTTAAAAATTTACATGTAGCATACATAAACACTTCTTTTAGTTAACTGTAGAAGCTCAACATTCACTGTATTTACAGCCCTATATAGGAAGATATATATATATATATATATATATATATATATATATATATATATATGAGAGTTGTTCTCTCACATGGATTTATAAAATGATCTGTGTTTATAATTGTATTTTAGCATAAAGATTAGAATTCTCTATTATAAAAGAAAAAGAGAAACCAGTGATGATGAAGATAATGATGAGGACATAAACAAATATATTAATTTATTTAATTGACAAATTTTGTTATTTTCTGGCATTTGATGGCTTATGTCAGTGAGGCTCTTACTTGAATTTTATATCAATATGATGAAATGTTTATATTTTTAATTAGATTCTTGTTCACTTTAGGTTTTCTAAGGTGAATCAAAAATTAAATATTAAAGAATTTAGAACAAATTTCCCAAACCACTTTAAAGAACTCTGTAACAAAATTCATACATTTTAAGTTATTACCTTCATTCCTGGAGCCAATTCATGATTTATAGTATATAAAATGTGTCTGTAATTTGACTTAATGAAAATGATCTGGTATTTATTCTCTATGTACATCAAAATATAATTTACTTTTAAAACGCAGGCTACCAGAAGCAGAAAAGAAATAATCTCGATTGATATTTAGAGCTACAGTAGAATGATTGCCAATATTTTCCAATTAATATTTTTTCTTTCTTTGCACATTTTTAAAGATACTTAAAGCATGCTCCAAAATTAGACTTGACAATTGCAAATGCCAACCAACCAGCTCAGTAATAAAATCAATACTTACATTTCCCTGGAGGCCACTGTTTACTGTTTGGTGCACCATTTCCTTAATGGAATGGCGGTTATGTTTGCAGAAGCCTTGTAGCTACTATTTTATGTTTTAACTAAAAGCAGCTTTCTTGAAGAAGTATAATAAAGAAATTTCTTGAGTTAATAATAAAATTAGCGGAACCATTTAGTATTGAATATGAGTGAAGAGAATATAGACATTCTGTACACACATGCACACACACAGACACACACACACTCTTTCTGTAGCATTTGAAGGTAGTGATATTTTGCTAATAATGTTGATATATTTTTTATGTCTTCATTATAACAGGCATGGACATGATATTGAAACATTTCACCATTATAAAAATAACTAAGTCTAAATGAACATTTTTGTAATTACTGAGGACATCTCAGTTTGGTATTGTTCTTTGATGTTGTGTGTTCTAGAAGAAACCATGGAAAGAAAAAAGACAGAGAAAATGAAATCTTGTGTATTTCCACACAGCAAAATTATTGAAGAATATGATTAACACATTTATTTCTTAATTTTACCTAGTTGGAGCTTCTTTTAAATTGTTTTGGTTGGACAGTAAGCTTATACCTCCAACACGTAAAAAATTCTCTTTCATTACTTCAATGAATAAACTACTTCCAAACTGAAATACGCACAGTATCTTATTTATCTATTTTACTTTCCTATATACTTATTGTGTACAAAATTGGAGAAGGAGAAGGTCACAACAAGTCTCACCTTTAGTCAAGAAGCTATTGGCAATCTATAGATGGTAGGGAGGAAAAACTGGTTTCCATTAGTTTTGTATTTGGGGTTTGTTTTATTTTGTGTGTGTGTGTGTGTGTGTGTGTGTGTGTGTGTGTGTGTGTGTGTCGGGGAGTGGGGGTGATGTGGTTATACCATGTTTCCGGAGGGAATAAAAAAAGACTATCTGCCGGGCGGTGGTGGCCCACGCCTTTAATCCCAGCACTCGTGAGGCAGAGCCAGGCAGATCTTTGTGAGTTCGAGGCCAGCCTTGTCTCCAAAGCGAGTTCCAGGAAAGGCACAAAGCTACACAGAAAAACCCTGTCTCGAAAAAACCAAGAGAGAGAAAGAGAGAGAGAGAGAGAGAGAGAGAGAGAGAGAGAGAGAGAGGGAATATGAAGCTTGCTGGTAGTGAATGGGAATCTGAGAAGAGTTGGGAGAGTGTAACGCATATGAACAAAATATTTCATATACAAAAAAATAAATATAGAACATAAATGTCACTTTCATGCTTGTTTTTGATTTGTGTTTTTGTTTCTTTAATTTAAACAATTGAAAACAAAATTCAGCAGCTTTCCTTTACATTTGCTTCTACCAGATAATAGAATAAGAGTTATTCAAGATGGAGGAGTACTTTCCACCCTGACGGTAGTGTATGCGTGGTCACACTTCCTAAGCAATTGTACAAGCTAAAGTAGACAGTTATGTGAACAGAATTCATGGCTGCTTTCAGGAGACACATTTATAAGCAGGATATTGAAAAAAAGTCCATTGATCGGTTTCCGCCTTTTTATATGATGATGTCAGCAACTGATGTTAATGTGATAAAGCTGCAATATTTTCATCACAAAGAAAAACTCATATCCAAATCTTTAATAAGTGAAGGAGCAAAATCTGTCCTGAGTAGATTCATAGACTCCCAAGAACATGTTTGTAGCTCCTTTCAGACAGTAAATATTGAGAATAAGATCGGAATGAATGTGGTACTGAATTGAAATTAATCGCTGAAGTTATTACTTATGGTGTCACACTATTCTACATGCAGGCTTTTCACACGAGGCTTTGAAGAGCCCTACAGGACCAACTAAATGTAATTGATACAGAATCGCTGCTACGCAACAGCTGTGGGAGCAAGGTGCTGCAGCTTGTACTTTAATCTACCTTTCTTTCTGAGAGTTTATTATGTTTTTGAATTTATTCTTTTGTAGATCTGGGAGCTATCATTTTTATGGAAATTAATCTTTTTAGAAGATTTGTCCTCTCTTTTTCAAACACTAATACATTCATTCAAGGGTCCTATTATTCACATCCAGCTGGCTTTTATCTGGTGATATTTACTTCAAAAAGCCAAGTTAAATGGTATCATAGATTAATTCTCAGGGCACAGGAAAGCTTTTTTGGAGAAAAACATGGTTTGGTAATTATGTGAAATATCATAATAAAAATCACAGAAAATGTCAGAAATGTGTTATATCATCTGTCATAATAGGAACTTCAAAAAGTTGCTCCTTGAAATGTGGTACCTTGCTCCTGTCATAACGTTTTATTTCGGGAACATTTTACATATCGCAAAAGTTTGATTTGGAACTTAACGAACTATCATGAATTTTAGCTCTTTGTTTTTCCTTACACAAAGCAGTGAGACTTCAAAAGGGGGTTATCCACTGTTATCTCTTACATAAATCAAACTGGAAATAAGACACATTTTACAATTCAATTTAAGATCCCACTGCGACAATAATGTTGCAAGCTGTGCATTTTGCAAAGTAATATAGTAATGTCTAGTTTGCATTTTTGAAAAACCAAATTAATCATACTTTATTGAGTACATTGGAGCAAACCTAAAATTCATTTATTATTAAAATCTTCTGCCATAAATACAAACTATATTTTATACATAAAGGACAAACTCATTTATTCATTAAGATAATTTGGATAAAACATTTGGCATATGCATTTTGAGGCTATGGAAGAAATGACATTTGCCATTCTGGTGGTTTGAATTTTTAAAACCGTCTAAATGTTTTAAGCTACTTGAAAATTAATTTTCCCACTAAATTGTACTAACAATTAACACTTCCATATAAAAAGAAAAGCTAACCTAAAACCTTGAAGGTTTGAAAGCAAAAGTCACTACAGTGAATTGTTTCTTCTAGACATGCATTTCATGAAAATTAGAAATATCACATCTCATACTAAATGTAATCAACATATAATAATGTCATCAAGCAAAGGTTTTTATATGAAAATTAAGTATCTACCAGTGCAGAATTAAGGTACAGTTTGCTATATATATTTTTAAGCTGAAAAGCAATAAGTTCTGCTTATGTGTATGGCTTTCAGTGTACAATTCTAATAGGTCTTATGGCACATGAAAATATGCAGACGTGAAACTAAAATTATTTTGAGACCACTTAAAACTAGCAGTTACATTAAATTATAAATGATAATCTTTTGAGAAATCATTTTGGTAATTCCTAGTATAAGGACTGTGAACTTCAAGAAGTGGTACCAAATTGAAAAGTGGGCCAGAAGGCTGTGATGTTATTTTACCCATGCATATTCTTCACAGGCATGGTAGTAACAACTCTTTTGCTCTCTGAGGATATGCTTAACATTGTGAAAGATAAACATTACTTGAGAAGCCACAAGACAATAATATGCACTCTGATTTAAACAGAAATAACAGTGTTAAAATATATCTATCTCCAAATTTAATTTTCAATAAAAGATTACAATTTATCTTATTATACTTAATAGACTTTACTATTAAATCTTGAATTTTGAAAGAGTATTCTAAGTTTGTCATTTTCAATTTTGAATATCAAGGAAGATCTAAAAGTTCACCATGCTGAATCTATAAAACACTATAACTATATAACAGGACTTCTTTATAGAATTTAGAGACTGGAAAGCTATTGCCTTTTTTCTAGAAAGAGTGTCTCTTCATAAGAAACTCCCAAATAAAATCCTGTTTGTTTCCTTTTTATTTTAGAGTAAAGCAATCCCTACTGCATATCAGTAAATAGTTTATAAGCCAGTAGAACCTGGAAATGAACAGAATAACTCTTGCATCATCAAACAGAACCTAGTCATGTCTTGTTCAGGAAGCCAATTTATTTTTCAGTTATCTTCTTTGAAGGTAGTAGTGGTAAAGAACATATTTTCCCCTACCCCATTTTGTCAGTTTTCTAGTACCAAGAAATATGAGATTAAGGAGAAAGGTCCTGGTCATATCATTGTGGTGGGTGACAAAACTTGGGATGGTTGGTCCTGATGATGAGCCTCTTCCTCATCTGGCTATCTGATCTATCACTTTAATCATCTCTGTCTTCTGCCTAAGATGATGACCAAACTCATCATCCTGACAACTGAGGGCTTTCATAATCTGGCCTTCATCTACTTCCCTCTGACTTCTGATGTGTTCCTAATGTATGCTTGCTCCTCCATTCACCTGAGTTTCTCAGCTGCTATCTGGAACCACCATTTATGTATGTCTTTGACACATTGCTCAGGCCAGGCAGTTCTATGAGTCAAATAGGCTCTGACATGCAATAGAATAAATTTAGGGACAATGATATGTCCAATATATTCCTAAGGCCAGCCTTTTCCCTACAAATCCATGTAGTTTTCTATATTTAAACTTATAAAACCTCATTTCTCCCTCCTGTTAGTTAAGTGATCATAATGCCATCCCATTGACATACATCTTCATTGTACTATTTTACAATATGTCTTCCACAGATCTTCATGTACGTGTGATATACATAGACACAAAATCTGTATTGATCCACTTTCAATATCTCAGTAAACAATGCAAATTTATTTACTCAAAGTATTTCTTTTTTGCCCGTGTGTGTGTGTGTGTGTGTGTGTGTGTGTGTATGTGTGTGTGTGTATGTTTGTGTGTGTATGTGGTGCATGCATGCTCAAATGTGTGTGTATGTATGTGTGTTTGTGCATAGGCAGGGGTGTAAACATGCATATAGAGAGCAGAGATTGAGTTTGGTGTTTTCCTCAATTTCTTTTCATTTTACATATATAAGTAAAATATCTTACTTAACATTTTAGCTAATATAGGTAACCAGATTACCTCAAATAAAAACAATATTTTCCTCTATGCTCTGGGATTATTAGCAGGCTGATCTACCTGGCAGGTTTTAAGTGGGTATTAGGGATAGCTGTTTCCTAAAGACACAGAAAGAAGCCAGAGTAAGATTGGTTGGGAGGTGGGGAGGTTCTGAGAGGTGGGGGAGGGGAACTGTAACAATAATAGAGCATATCAGCTTTCAATAATAAATAAATAAACAGACAGACAGTTAGATAGATAGACAGACAGATGATATTAAGACAACAACAAAGAGGTATTTGAGATCACAACTCAGGTCCTCATGTTTACATGGCCAACACTTCATCAACTGTACCAAGCCTGATGCTATGTATTTTTTAATCTACTTTTCTCCTTGTATCTGTCCAATTTATGTCTCTCTACTTTGTGTCCAGCATATGCCAATAATCATCACATGGATGATTCTATTGTGTGTTTTGTGGTACCTTGTGATCAAGCATTTACATCAAATAAACAGTGTGTCGCTTATGATCTTCAAACACATTTCTTAGTCATTGACTAGCATGCTGATTTTTTCCTCTTTGTGAGGTATTCAAGATTTAGAGATAGCTTGAAACTGAGATAAACAATAACAAACTTATTCTATGACACTTAGTTTCTCATTCATAATGGAAAGATGCAGTGATGCTAACAATAATATTTTCAAAATGTTCCCTATACATTGAAAGATATTTGAGATAGTTAAAAATGCTCAGGCATTGGAGTTCAGGGTATAACTCAGTAGTACAATATATAGCAATCAATATGAGTCCCTTGGTAACATCCCCACTATAATAACAAAATGAGCCATTTTTTAAATCTTAATAATGGGGTCAGTGAGAGTTAAAATAGAAAAGCATCCAGAATTGTATTTTTAACACAGAAGCATTAAAGTCAAATTATTTTCTATAAGTGTTTATTGGTGCCTATAACACAATTTTGTATTTTTGTGAGGTGGTTCAAAGATATTTAACTAACGTGTGAAATATACTCCATCTGTTTTATTGTCAAAATCAGGTATATATAGGAAGCTCAGAGAACCAAATTTCAAAATTCAACAAGAAAATGACAAAAACAATTTCAAGACATTATTTTAACCATAAGATGTTCCCAAGTATAATGTATCCTTACACACACACACACACACACACACACACACACACACACACACACACACACACATATATATATATATATATATATATATATATATATAGTTGTGGAAATAATAAAAGCTTTTAAAAGTGATTTTATTTAACAGAAGCATTTGTTGGGGCTAGACAGACAGCTCAACTATTAGATTATTTGCCTAATTTGCAAGGTTCCTGTGATTGAGTCCTAGCATCACATAAATCAGGTATGTTACCATATACCTGTAAATTTATCACTTGGGAGGTAGAAGCAAGTGAGTCACCAGATGATGGACATCCTTGCCTCCACAAGTTTTAGACTAGCCTGTAATTTATGAAAACATGTTCCCAAACCCACTAAAACCACCTAGAGAAACAGCAAAGGAATAACACTCACTGCATATGAATCTCTATATATTTTCCCATGTGGCTTCTATTTTTATGGCTGCTCCATATAAAAGGAAGTGTGTGCTCATACTACAGCCCCAGTATAAGGACTTAAGCACATGTGGTACTAGAACAGTCAATTGTAAAAATGACATAGCATTCTTATAATAATAAAATTAGGACAGATTTTGTAATCTCAGGGAGAAAAGATCATAATTTGTCTATAAAGATTCATTTTCACAATAATATAGTTATTGAATGTTCAATATTTAAGGTTCCTACAGGAAGACAATTCTATTTTCAGTACACAGAATTCTTAAAGTATTTCAAATATATTATCTTTCTTTATAACTATTGCTAGTAGGTAATGACGAATTGCATAAATGCTATATTATTAAACTGAAAATATTTAAAATTAGCTTCTTCCCTTTGAACATTTTAGAAAAGATGGTTATTTTATTCATCAGATTTAATATTTGTTTTATATTCATACAGGATTTTTCTGTGTAGCCAAGGTTACTTGGACCTACTATATTAGCCTTCCAAGTACTATGGTAACAGGTCTGTAACCACCATGACCACTGCAGCATTTTCCTTTTGAATATTACTGCAAAAAATGTTGAGAATTAGAAAGATATGGCTGACTTAGCCAGATTTTATCATTGTGTATATTGTTTCATTGTTTATTTTAATGGACTTTAAATCTCTGTGCAGTGTTTGACTCTGACAGTATTGGTGTGTGACCTTAGGCAGGTTATATTCTTCTTTGTATCATTCGTTTTTCATGTTATGGTTACTATAATCAGTTAATTGTAAAGTAAAATATGGGATATTTAAATCTTACTTTATACTGACCTATGGGTATCATTTCTGTCAGAAAATTAATCCTCATTTAAACATTTTCAAACCCTTTTTCTTATTTTCCCTCTCATTTCAATTGAAGTCTTTTGTAGATTTCAACTGTAGAATTTCATTTCTACAAAAGCATATTGAAACCATTTATTCTTGAGATGAAAATGAGAGTCTTATTCTCAAGGTGAGAATTATCCACTTAATTTGCAATCTTCTTAAGTGTTTCCCTCTTGCCAGTGACTAAAAGTGTGCTGGTCATTTTGACCTTGAAAGTCTCCTGGCCTGCTTGCCCATCGGAAGATGATGAAAGCAGTGAGCATGATGTCTTTGCAGTGTGTAATAGAAGTGAATGTTTTGGTTTCCTGTAAACAGTAGCTTTCAACAAATCTGTCCTCTATGTGTAACCTGCACTACCTAACATTATTTTGGTAGTCCTATAAATGTGTTGAGTTCCTCTCTGCCACAGGAAGCCTCTTCATAGAAAACCTTTTATCTCCATAATATCCTAAAGGGGTAACCATTTAGTTACTGGACAGCATAAATAAAAACTCTGTTACAAGCTGAATGAGGCACCCTTTTAAGGTCCATTTAGTCTTTTTTTTTTGTTTGTTTTGTTTTGTTTTTTGAGACAGGGTTTCTCTCTGTAGCTTTGTGCCTTTCCTGGGACTCACTTGGTAGTCCAGGCTGGCCTCGAACTCGCAGAGATCCACCTGGCTCTGCCTCCCGAGTGCTGGGATTAAAGGTGTGCGCCACCACCGCCCGGCTTCCATTTAGTCTAGTACGTCTGCTCAGTCTGCCTACTTTAAGTAGTAATTAAGAATACTAAATTCTCCAATCTAATCTACATGCTGTGCATTGATTCATTCAGTGTTGATTGAGGGTCCGTAAATATCAGACATTTATTCAGGATATTTATGTTGATTATAGTTTTTCCTAATATTTTTATTTCTCATAACCAAAATGGTGTATTAGGAAATACATATTTTCTGTTAAAGCAGAATACTAAAAACCAAGAATGTTTCCACTGAGAAATTATTTTGATTGGGAAAACACTGAAGCATTCTGTACCTGGGAAGACATATATAAAACTTTCATACCTTTGTCAAGGTTCTATTACAAAGTTTTATAATACTACATACTGTTTGGTTTTCCTAGAGTTTGCTCATTTCTACTACTCTAAACAGTGCCACAGAAAGTTTCACTGTATCTTAATAGAAATATCTTTTGTGAGAAGAAGTAGGGAAACATGGATGTAATAAAATGCAGTAACACATCTTCTTTTGCTAAGAATTTATTGTAACATATGGCTTTTATTAAATGGTAGGGATCAGGAATGGTTGTTTCTTTAAGCTTGATTGGCTTCTCCAGAATAAATACCAACATACCCACCCTGACATATTTGAAGATTGTTCTGTAAATAATTCCCAAATCTCTCTCTGAACATCTGTTTCACACTCAGATTTCAGTGATATATGTCTATTTAATATGTATTCTAAAATATAGTGTATTTAACATTAATATATTTTAAGTCATAATCAACCAATCAAAATTGAACTGATTTTAATTCAAGTATTTCTTTTTTCACAAAGGTGATTAATAGCTTTAATAGTTTATATTCTGATTTCATAATATTTGGAATCAAACTGAGGTCAGTTTAAATATTTTTTAAAAGATTGAAGTTAATATGTTTGCTTCAAAATTGATAATAATTCTTTTTTGATAAACTGTGAGGTATCGTGGAACATACATTTAGTCACAGCAGTTGAAAGACAGAGGGCAGGTGGATCTCTATAAGTTCCAGGCAAGCCAGGACTACATAATAAAATTATAAAAAAAAAAAAAAAGTTTCTTTTGGATCGTTACATATGTAAGCTCAGCACAAAGCCTGTTCAATGGAAAGCTCATATTACAATTCACATATCACGGTCATCATCATTGCCTCATTAATGATGGTTCCAGACCTTTCTTTCCTAAGCTAGATCCTTGTTCTTCATTTGCATCTTTGCTAGCCTTATCTCCACTTGTATATAAATCAAGCTTATTTCAAAACTATCATACAGATATCATATATCTTATCTTTTCTAACTTTATTTACATTTAAAAATGAATCTTCTTATGATTATCCTCCATTTGTATTTACCTTTTGTATTCTATCTGCACATTTATCACATAAAAGTGTTAAGACTGATCATGCTTATAATTTCCAGGTGAAGAAAAGCCTAATAGACAGTTTTATCTTCTTGAATGCAAAAGATAATATGGTAACTGGGAAACACAAACCAACCACATCATATTTACACAAGCTTCCAAATTTTGAACATTTTTCTTAAAAATGTCAAATCATTAAGACTTGTACAGCATGGGAGCGACAGTGTTAAGATTTGTACATTATAGCACAAATTTCAGCTCCATCAAACTGATTACAACAGCCCAGATAGAAAAAGAGTGGAGATAAATTACATAGATGCAATCAACCAGACATAAAAAGGAATTGGACATCAATGGTAAGAAAGGAGCTGATAAGGATCATCCCTCTGTTTCTGACTTAGACAACTAGCTGATAATATTATTCTTTGAGCTTTATTCTGGTCTGAAAGGGAAATAAATTAACCCTGAGAAGCATACATGTGAAAAATATCAATATCACTCCTATGGGCATGCAATCCCTTCTAGAAGGGGATTATGCTTGTTGGATAACTATTTTAAGGCCAAAATATATTTTTAAACATCTCAAATTTTGTATGAAGGAATGGAATTTAAAACTTATTTTCACTTGTCCTGGCCTTACACATTATTACTTATACAAATTATAGTTACACAAAATCGTTATTGTATGTCATGGCACTTATTAGCATGATTATAGGGAACACAATTGACACTTTTTTGATATGATAGCAAAGCTCTTGTTAAATTATAAACTACTGGATAGACTAATTTCTAGTTCATTTGTTTCTTTCATGAAAATAGTCCACACTGAAAGGAAAAGGAAGATATTCCTTGCCATTAGTAGTTTAAGAGGTTAGAAGATATATAGCTATGTTATAATAAAATACTTGATTTTGAGGAACTGTGTGATTACAGTTCAGAATGACAGCTTAAATATATACCTGGTGGGGTCATTTCTATACCATTGTCTGCAAAAGAGTCTAATTCAGCTGTGGGAATTAACAAATCTGTTTTCAACATTATTTCCACGGAATAAAATTATTTGGCTCTTGATTACAATCAGTTTATCAAAGATATTAACAAGATTCATAAGTTTAATAAATACAAAACTTTAGCAACTCTTTCTTTCCCTGCATTGAATCCTATCGAAGTGTTTACTGGCTCTAGCCTGGATTTGTTTTGCTTTGTTTTAGGGATCTGTTTCATCTGGTTAACAGTGACAGTGTGGTGCTAATGAGTCTTAAGACAGCAATAGCATCAAAAAGCAATGTATTCTCTGATATAATTACCCCTTTCTTCTACACATATACTACTTAACCTTTTATCTTGAGAGTGATGGCTATCTATCCTTAATTTTCAGTTGCATCAAAACTTTCTGAAGTTAGGCATAAAAAAGGGAAAGTATGTGAAGAACTGTATTCAGCACACAAGAGTTTTTCTATTATTTCTTATGAGTTCAAATTCCTAGTAATTTAGAATTGAAATAATTCTCTCTTTTAAGTTTCTTAATGCTGTTCCTGCTTTTAATGACTTTCCAAAGATACTCAGCTACATGTCTTAGTAAATAGTGTCAGAAAGATGTTGCAATTTAGCTGAGATGTGGCTCAATGGTATGGCACAGTGAGGAATGTACAAGGCACTGAATTGGTCCCTCATCGCACAGACAGAACAAATGACCCAGTTTAGAGTATGTCCTTAATTAATTATGCTTCCAAGAATTACATTGTGCTCTGTGGATATATGTTCTATAGTTATTCTTGTCAATTAGTGAGGTAAATATTAAAGACTGAAAATGCTCATTATCATTGTATCTAAAACAATTTGATGGTGTCAAACCAAAACACTAAATGACTTCAGCATCTAGATGTTAAATCAAATGGTTTCAGCTGGTAAATGAGAGAGGGATAAAGAGAGAGAGAGAGAGAGAGAGAGAGAGAGAGAGAGAGAGAGAGAGAGAGAGAGAGAGAGAGAGAGAGATGTGGATGGATAGACAGACAGAAAGATGATAGATAGATAGATAGATAGATAGATAGATAGATAGATAGATAGATAGATAGATAGATAAAGAGACAGAGACAGAAAGAGACAGACTGAGGCAGAGAGAAACAGAGTCAGAGACAGAGAGGGAGAAGAGAGGGCTCTGTTTTATAATTCACATAAGGATTATTTCTTATTGTACATTAAAAACCAGCATCACATATAGTAGTTTATGTGGCATTTTCAATTCCATTGAAATGTATCCATTGAAAAATCATTTATCTATTTTTCTAATCTCTGAATTAACAGCTGAATGTCTGTAGAACCAGTGACTAGTGTTTGCTTTTATTAGTAGCCATGTTTTCACTGTTGGCTCAAGTTGACATCTTCCTAAGTGGTCTCCAACGGTATGCAGTAAGCACCCATTCTTGACATTATTTTCATTGTAAAGGAATCTCAACAATGTCAAGTTCCTTTCACAGTCTATCATTGTCACTCACGAAGCAGTACTGTGACTGTTAATCCCTTAGAGATTCATCTCCTTTATCAGGGTCAATCTGTGGGAAATCAGAACAACTCATTACATGCCACCTAGGTATGAAGAATAATAATGTTCAAACATATTTTATTAATTTTACTGCATGATAATTTAAGGAAATATTTATAGGCCATAATAATTTCTGATTATTTTGCATGTACTCTACTCAAAACTCATTTGTAAATAATGTAGCCAACTGTTTTGGAATCCATTCATTGTTGGGTATATATAAGAATGAAAGGAAGAAATTAAATGATAAAATAATGATTTATAGTAGGGTTATAAATGCAGCCATTCATTCATACACTCATTTTTGCATGTTTATTAAAGAGAAATTAACCATATTATTTTCCAAACACTATTTCCCATCTTGCCTATGAATTGTGCTTCAAAATCTGAATTGATCATCTTTCTTTTTAATGAGAGTAATAAGGCTCCATAATAAACTCCATTTTAAGAACTTGCTTCTAAAAATAAACTGAAATGAATAGAAATATGAATTTTCCAAGTTCAACATGTTATTTCAGAAAGGAACTATAATTTTAAATCATGGGTGGAGATGGAAATTGAAAGAAAAAGGTGATTATGAATTTGAAAATTAATAAGTAAACAAATGTGACAATAGTAGGTGTACTTCACGGCACATGTGGCTTGGTCGCTTGGTTTCATTCATTTCACAACTTGCTGTGTGTACTGCTGTTAACAGCCATATATTCTTATAGCTGAAATATCTAGCCTTTGTTTCTTCATGATCTTCCCAGGGTTTGGGTGAAATACTATTTCCCAACACCATTAAAATGTGGTTGAAAATTCTAAGTCATCAAAAACAAAGCAATATGAATTTTTCAAAGAGATCATAAATACTTTCTTTGGATTTTACCATTTTATATTTTTAATTCCTCTTTGAGTTATATATAACTGGTTATCTCTTTCAAGATGCAAGGGCTGTGTCAAAATCATCTTTTTATTTTGACTTTTAGTCAAATAAAGAAAATGCTTCTTGAAAACTTTGTGGATATCTCCCCCTACACAGAGAACTCCAGGCAATTAAACTTCTGGAAGAAGGAATATCAGACCTTACTAGGATGATCCCATTTTCGATTGCCCAGAGCAGAGAGGCCAGCCTACAAACCATATGCATACAAACAACAAAAATGAACTCAATGGTGGTGGTGGTGGTGGTGGTGGTGGTGGTGGTGGTGTGTGTGTGTGTGTGTGTGTGCGCGCGCGCGCGCACCTGTTTGTGCACATACACATACATAACAATAATAACCAGGGGAAAAGAGGGTATCAACTTGAGAATTAGAGGCACAGAAAAGGTTTGAAAGAAGGAGCTGGGCGATGTTGGAGGGAGGAAAAGAGGGAGAATCTTATGTAATTCTATTTCCTGTAAAATATAATTTAAAGGAATTATTAATTTTAAATATTTGTGGGTGTTGTTATAGCTGCAGGAAAACTGAAAACACTTGAAATTATACCTTTACTAATTGTAGGCATGTTTCCTTCTGAAGCCACCTCTTTTCATTTCTCATTTGTTCACACTAATGGAGAAGGAGTGCGATATAAATAATGCAAAAATCACTTACAGCTGACTTGGTTATATATTGTATATTTTTCATCAGACTTAGTCCCTAATTGTTTGCTCTATTTATTACCTAAATGAGCTAACATCATGAGTATTTAACAAATGATGATTGGTGGAGATGGCTAAGAGCCTTCTATGTAGTGAGAAATTCAATGTAGCATAAGAAACTCCCTGAGAAAAACACTTAGGTGGCAGCCTGACAGCTACCCATACTAAGAATCTGACAGACTGGGGTGCCTCAAAGATGGGAAAATAAGTGTTATCTTTTGCACAGCTATTCAAGCAGAATTTTAGTTACTGGTTTCACTTTAAAATTACTACCTCACAATTTACATTTGTTATATGTTAAATATGTGAAACAAAGTGAGGTTATTTAAAGTGTTTTATCTTTGTATTCTCTTGACGCGATGCCTTAGAAAAGTTCACATTTATACAGTTATTACACTCTTGCCTGGAATAAGTAAAAAAGTCATGTGTGGTGGAGTAAGGTATATAAAATTTTTGAATATGAAAGTTAAATTTTGTATCTGAATGTGAGAGCAGGTTGGAAGTATCTTTATGTGAGTCATTTCTGAATAAAGCTATAAACTTTTTAAAACTAAAAGCTGTCATGGTTTCTAGTAAAATAATAAAGATATCCATTTTAATTGATTCTTTTCATTGTTTAATAAAATTGCTTTGTTTGATTGCTGAAGAATTTGAATTGAGTTTTCATTACCCACTTCTGAACAATTTACTCTGAGATCTAGACAGGATTGAGCTAATGAGTTCGAATTTATATTGAGCCTTAACTGTCTTCATGAAGTAAAGGGGAAAATATCACGGCAGTAACTAAGTAGTCTTCATTGAAAACTATGTCGTAGAGATTTTACAACAAGGCTTTTAGTAGAGCTTAAGCATTAAATCGGAATTTTACCAACTTTGCTGTTTCTATGTTTATGATAGTCTCATCAATTTTAAAATAAACTCATAAGGTAACAGAAAAATTTAAATGGAGAATTTCAAATTAAAATGTTCTAGAGGAATGTTTTAATATTGCCAAACTAATTGAAGACATGATTTATGCATTCCTTCTAAGAAATCCTTACATAGCATCTCAAGACCTAGATTATTCTGATGTTGTCCTGAATATCTAAGTGTCTGTCCTCCAATGGACAGCTAGTACTGACCCCCATCCAAAATTTACATGTATTGTCATTTGAAAGCCATTGATATACTCATTCATAGACCTTGGGTATTTTGCTTTGACATTATTATGTTTCCTAAAGTGATGTTTTGTGTTCTCTGTTCAATGCCTGGGCAAGGTCTGTTCTAATGAATCCATTATTTTTATACTTGTGGTTGAATTAAGTCATGCACTTTAACTTAATGTTGAGCAGGTTACCATTTACTAAAATGATAACTTTGCATTGTATAACATCCCTTCTACTTTGGTTCAAAGGAGAATATGTTAGATAGCCAAGACAATTTATTATTAATTGTTATTATTAATTAAATTTATTATTTGGTTAGTTCAAACATGATTAGGTATTATGTGTAGGTTTAATGTTTCAAAAATACTACTTTGCTGAAATTTGACATCCTGTCTAAGAAGTAAGGAAACAAATCACAGCTCAGGGAAAATTTTCTTCCTTTAGCTCACTTCCCTTCAAGCCCATTTGCTAATTCCCTAATGTTAAAACTTTTCAGAGCTCATTTAAAATTAGTGTGTGGATGATTTGGATTAATATTATATCCAAATAATTTATATTCATTCCCCACAGGCAGCAGTGGTGGTTCTTGGGATAAGGAATCACTGCACTCTTCCCCATCCCAGGGATCTCAGGCGCCTGTTACCCATGCCCGCATGCCTGCAGCGTATAACCTTCCAGTTAGCCATCCTCTCAACCATCTGCAGCACAGCCACCTTCTGCCAAATGGTACGATGGCAATTTTTAGCACTAAAAGCGGGAGTTTTAAACATTCGTTTCTGTAATGATGAGCAGGAAGATGAATGATATACTGCACTCACACAGTCAATTAATGAAAACTATAGCATGTCTATAAACTGTTACATTGCCCAGACGAATAATACAGCCAAGAAAAGAATATTTGTATTTAAAGAAACACAAAATAATTGATGTGATGAGTGATGACACCAAACTAGTTAGCTGTAAGCTTAATTTCCCTGTCATGAGTGAATATTACTGTATAAAATAAACTTTGACTGTCACTATTAGAATTTTTTTTTCAATGGTTTAACTCTCAATGACATGTCATTGATGATTTTACATGGAACACAGCAATGATGATCTATGTGTGTTCTGTTTTCAGGACTGGAACTTCCTTTTATGATGATGCCCCACCCTCTAATTCCTGTAAGCCTACCTCCAGCTTCTGTCACCATGGCAATGAGCCAGATGAACCACCTTAGCACCATTGCAAATATGGCGGCAGCGGCACAAGTTCAGAGTCCTCCATCTAGGGTGGAAACATCAGTTATTAAGGTAGCTGTCTCATCATAATGTTGTTTTGGAATATTCATCTTAGATTGCTATCCCTTCCTCCATTTGTTTCATCCCCATAAGTATATCTCACCTCTGAAATCTAAAGGGTAGCAAATAGTCTGTGAAGGAAAAAGAAAAACTATGTATAGTAAGCAGTCACAAGATACAATATTTAAACGAGCTTGAGCAAATTTAAGTTCTTGCTTAATAGAAAGAACATAGGGGAGTAAGTTATATAGTTTAACTTATCTGGACTCTTGCAAGCACAGTTTGTACGTAGTTCTATCAATGGTGGTATAAGCCTTTAGGAATGGATAATCAGGCAAACACAAGAGCTAAATTCTGGCACTTATTGAATATGTCACATTGGAAATGTAAATCATTATTCCTCATTGTAGTCTGCATCTAAAAGATGAATGGTACAGTATAGCTGCATTATCTAAATAATGTAAAAACCAATACAGTTAAGTATTTATAAATTCTAGAGTATCCTGTAATGGAGAGTAGTGTAATTATTATGTAAACTTTTTACAAGGGTATATTATATATTTATTGTATTCACTCTCCTATGTGTGTGTATTAATTTAAGTATGCATGCATTTATTATATATATATTATATATAATATATATATATATAATTGTATTTTTTCTTACTATTTTAGAACATTTACTTAGATTGAGGTTGTCAGATTGGGTGAGGAATAAGAAATAACAAAAATGCTTTAAAAATAGATCAATTTTTAAAGCAAGTAAGGGTGATTCCTGCTTCATGGTCTTCCTTTAATACAATAATTACCTGTATTTTTCTGAATATAATACTCTTGAATCCAGGGCAGCTTTGGAGTATGTCCTATATAAACAATCTTTGTACTAACGAGGTGAGGTGGTATGCTGCTGAGATTCCAGTGTGTTGGAGGCTGAGATGGGAGACTACCGAGCTAGGGGCTAACATGGACTACTACTGAGTGCAACTTTGTCTTAAAAATTTATATATATATATATATATATATATATATATATATAATGTTAAATATAATATACTTAGTGTAAAAACAGGTTTTTATTTTTTTTAAAAAATGTTTCTGTTAACAAGGAGGTGTGCCTCATATTGTTTTCAAAATTTAGTTACCAGATGAGGAGAGGAGTCTAGTCACACTGCAAAACACTAAGATCAACTACTGAAATCCACTCCCTGGGAGAAAGCCAGTAAGGTCACATTTTCCTCAGAAAAGCCCCTTGAGCGAACATTTTCTAAAACTCTGTTTTCACCCATTATGGCTTTGGGGGACCCTGCCTTACAAGACAATTTGTTACTCAAGGGATTCTTCCATGATTACATTTACTATTTTAGAAAAATTTTGGTGCTAAGAATATGACATGTATAATCTCATTGAAGTGATGTTTTAAGTACAGAAAAATTCTTCAAACCATTCTTTTCCTTTTGGTGGATGCTATTTTAACACCTTTTAAGTACTAGTTTTAACCATAAGATGTTGGGGCTAGAGAGATAGCTTAATGTTAAGAACATGTACTGCTCTTGTAGAAAACCTAAGTTTGGTCCTAGCACCTACATCAGGCAGCTTAAAACTGCCTGTAACTACAGCTTCATGAGACCTGACACCCTCTTTCAGACTCTGACAGAACCTGAACTGGCATGTGCACAGAAAACACACATTTACATGTACACATAATTAAAAATAAAATGTCTTTATAAAAAGATTCAATTATTCATGTTTCAAAAAATCACATATGCATATATAACTTTCAAATCTGAGCATTCTAACTTTTCATTTAGGTAAGACTTGCATCAATAAAATGTCTAGATCAAAGACTTTTGTAGTTTAAAATTACATGTATAACTTAGGATGTTATGCCTAATATATTTTGAATTCAAAAGAACAGAGGAATATCATGAGACTTGGTTTACTACTCTTTTCTATATACATACATTTTAAAAAAAATGTCTGTGCAGTGACATAATAACTGAAATACTAGAATCTGGAAACAGCTTTTAATAACTCTGTGTTGGTTAAAGTTAAGTAGGAGGAAGAAGTTTTCTTCTGGAAGTGTCTTTATGTATTAAACCATAACTATATTGTTAGAAATATTCAGAAATATTTATGTGGTTTCTCAGGCTAAGTTTCAGAATACAGAGGAAGGAGATCTAGGAAGGAAGGAAATGTCCAAAAAGGAATAACAAAGTATGTCTTCCAAAGCATGCCATCACCTACTAAGTCACACTGATACTCGACTTCTTAGTCTCTTGGGACAAATATGTTCAGAAATTTGGCAACTGATAGAGTTGAGGAAGTTCTGGATCATGGCATAAATCATGATGGTAACAAGGACATGAGAAACATTGCTGTAGTTGAGATTAATTACAGAAAGCAGGCAGTTCCCACTGTACTATCAAAGGGCAGGCCAACTGGCTTATAGAAGTGCTGAAAACCCCATCATCATTGGACTTCCTTATTAAAAGACAACATTCACTTTGCATTTAAAACATTGACATGCTAAGTGACAAAACCAGGTGCCAAGATAATAACCAAAGCATCTGAGTTTGATATTAGTACACTCCATAGCAACAGTCTTGTTTAGTAAACTCACTTTGTCTATGCTAACTAAATATAGTTTAGGGAAGTTTTATTTTTCCCAAAGAAAACAGCTGACTGAGATGTCACATTGAACATAATGGGCCCCTGTTGGTAATTAGAATAGTGCCTGTGAGTTGATTTGCTTGACAAGATTCTAAATGTGAAGACCAGTTGGAAGTATAATGTTAAACACTGAAGATTTAGCCCCATATCAAAATAAATAGCTTCTAAAGAGAAAATAGAAACATGAAGGATTGTCTACATTCTGAATAAATTGTTCATCTTTTTTTTTTCTCCTTGGAATTTGTCTTCCTCTCAAGAATTCCCTTTTTTCCCCCTTTTATTTTATTTTACAATACCATTCAGTTCTACATATCAGCCACAGATTCCCTTGTTCTCCCCCCTCCTGCCCCCTCCCCTTCCCCCAGCCCACTCCCCATTCCCACCTCTTCCAGGGCAAAGCCTCCCCCAAGGACTGAGATAGACCTGGTAGACTCAGTCCAGAGAGGTCCAGTCCCCTCCTCCTAGACTAAGCCAAGCGTCCCTGCATAAGCCCCAGGTTTCAAACCGCCAACTCATGCAATGAGCACAGGACCCGGTACCACTGCCTAGATGCTTCCCAAACAGATCAAGCCAATCAACTGTCTCACCTATTCAAAGGGCCTAATCCAGTTGGGGGCCCCTCAGCCTTTGCTTCATAGTTCATGTGTTTCCATTCTACTCTGATGATGGGACGGCCAAACACAATAATAGTCGTGCCAGAAACCCCATCCAAGGACTGAGGAATCTGGATGCAGAGATCCATGGCTAGGCCCCGGGTGGAGCGCCGGGAGTCTAATTAGCAAGAAAGAGGAGGGTTTATATGAGCAAGAATTGTTGAAACCAAGGTTGGATAAAGCACAGGGACAAATAGCCAAATTGCTCATCTTTTATAAGTGATGATAGGGATTAAGATTAAGCACAACTAATGGGGATTGGAATTAAAAATATGTTGTATAAAATAAAAATGAAAAATATACCTCTCAGGATAACATATTATAAACTATTACTCTCTTACTGATTTTTTTTTAAACTAAAATGCCCCAATACATTTTTTCAGTGACATACTCTCTATTGCACACAAATTGGACCAAGGTCTCAATTTATGAGTTGCTGCCTATTGGAAAAATCTACCTGTTGTTATTGCTAATATGGCCCTTGAACAGGAATGCTTTTTCATTTGTAATTGATATTTGTATGTGATTAAAAATAAAAAATATTACTATATCATGGATGAAAATTACATATATTGAATTTTTAGTTTCTACAAAGATATTTTGGGGCAGATATACTTACATTTCTTAAAATTTGTATAATGTCTATGACTGTTTTCATATACAAAGACAGTGTTGGGTAAAACTTGTTATCAGTGACTGAGAATGTTGTATTTCAATTGGTAGATTGCTTGCCTAGCATCACAGGAGTTACTCAGCTGACACATCACACACACACACACACACACACACACACACACACACACACACACATTCTCATGTGCACGCAAATGCACACACACACCTAGTGCTATCTGACCCTTAATGGAAAATACATTGTTTGTCTATCATTAGACATCTGATGCCTTAATTTCTTATGAATCCTCTATTCTTGTAGATTGTTGTGGCAGCTCAAAAGTAAATGAAATAAAATAAATAAACCCAAACACTGTAGAGACAGACAAAGGAAAAATTAAAATCATTGAGGTTTCAGAATTGGAAAAATTCAGTGTCAAGGGAAACGAAGCTAGCTGAAGCTTCTATAGCAATGGCTTTCTTATTGTAAGTGCAACCCTCAGTGAGACTCAGTGAAACAGCTGGCCAGTGGCAGCTAGTTTGGAAGACTGGAAGGGTTTAGACAGGCAAATGCAAAGAAAAACTGGGCAAACACTGCTTATAATTTTACCTTAAATCCATACGACCTATACACTTATAAACATAGTTTAAATTATTGTAGACTATATATGAGTCTATCATGTCAGTGAGGTCAATTTATTTTTACTGTCTACCATTCACAGAATATAAGGTGACAATTAATTGAGGTTTTTATGTTGTTTTAGTTACTTTTCTCACTGTTGTGATAAAATACCACACCATAGCCACTAAGAAAGAAAAGGGTCTCTTTTGGCAAACAGTTCAAGGGTAAATATGGCCATGGTAGAGAAGCCCTGGCAGGAAAGTCGAAGGAAGCTTATCTCCCTGTGATGAGTGCTACTGCTCAGCTTGCTCCTCTTTATTCAGACCAGAATCCAAACCCGGGCAATGGGACTGCTCATATTCAGGATAGGTCTTCGACTTCTATTAAACAAATCTAAGTACTTCCTCGCACACATTTCCAGAGGTTTGTTTCCATGGTGATTCTACATCCCTTCAAGTTTATAACCACGGTTAACCAATACATATATCATGCAATTCAGTTTCCTCTGTGGTTGAGAAACATTTTCTGATGGCTTCCCCATCTATGCGCACACACAAACACACACACACACACACACACACACACACACACACACACACACACACTGATGGTGCTTAATTTTAGCAAAATAAACATTGAGAATTACATTATTAAAATTCACCTATTAATCAAAATTAAAGTTGTACCTCAATTATTAATTAAAATTTTTTTTTAGAAGAAAGGTTTCCACTAATATATTTTGCTTTAGTCAATTAAAGATTTAAAGAGAGTGTGGTATCTCTGCTTCTAGACCTTGCATTCTAATTTTTTTATGGTAACTA
This sequence comes from Peromyscus leucopus, assembly GCF_004664715.2. Classification (NCBI taxonomy): domain Eukaryota; kingdom Metazoa; phylum Chordata; class Mammalia; order Rodentia; family Cricetidae; genus Peromyscus; species Peromyscus leucopus. Next base: position 26,410,323 of record NC_051070.1, read on the forward strand.
ATCAAGCATTTTGACTGATTTTTGGTGGTGCTTAGAAGGTGCGCTCTACCTCTATATAGTACTCTAGAAGTAAACTGATCAGGAATGAGACTCTGGACTTGGATATAAACCACAATTTGTACAACAATCTACAAATACAGCCACAAGTCCTAAGTTGGTTTTGTTTGTTTGTTTGTGTGATTGTTGGGAGGAGGGAGTCTGATTGATATATTTCTTAGAATGCTTCGAATATACACTGCTAAGTTAATTGTTTCTTAACCTATTTATATTAGAAATTTGTGTTTATATATTTTTTTTAAAATTATATTCTCGATTTAGAATCTATAGATATATTTAAAGGCTAATACCCCAAACTCTCTATTAGGCAGTTTATGCCGTTTTCGTATGATTTCTAAATTTTAGTTATTTTCCTTTATTATCTCAAATCATTAAGTGAAATAAGCAGTCTAAATCAAGAGATCAATTTCTTTTGTCATTATCAAGTTCTTTAATGGGATGAAATGCTTTGATGATTGACCTGCTATGGATTCTTTTAATGCATAACTTTAAGTTCTCTCAATGAATCACTGTTCTAACCACATTTTATTTAATACATATGTAGTGATATCAAGGATGTTAAGAAAAAGTTTCCCACTGAAATTTCTATGTATTCAGTGGATTTAAAATGGAGCCTGGAGTAGGACTTCTGGGCTTAGTGTTTTTTGCTGTCCTACCTCCTAGGCACATGCCAAGTTGTTTTACATCTATACAGTGTCTTCCTCTTCTATGTATGGGTGCCATAGTGACACGACTTAGATCAGGTATCATAACAAATAGATAACTGTTATAGTATTTGTAATTATTTGTGCAAGCAATGCCCAGAGCTTATGAGTATTTTTGTATTCTTTGAAAGTATTCTTAGTCATTAGACCTACAGGTTCCCAGGAGGTCCTGATCAGATTAGCCAAATATAGTCACAAGTCTGTTGTGAGATTCCTCTATCTTTCATTCCCTCTCTTTTTTTAAGCTATCTTCACCCTAAAAAATCCCTTTATCTCTTGTTCTCTTTTTTTTAAATAAATTATATTTACTTTAAAAAATATATAAAATATATAAAAATTGAATTCTTGCCAGGCAGTGGTGACACACGCCTTTAATTCCAGCACTCAGAAGGTAGAAACAGGGAGATATCTGAGTATGAGGCCAACCTGCTCTATACAGCAAGTTCCAGGACAGCCAGGGCTATGCAAAGTAACCCTGTCTTGAAACAACAAACAAAAAATTGGTTATTTGGAGTCCCGTTCATATTTAAAGAAAAGCAGAGTAAACAGAAAGAGAGGAAGTATTTTTCTTCCTTCTTTGTGTAAATGACACAGTAGGTTTATCAAATGATACTGAGGACAAATTTTATGATCATATAATTATTCTATCCAATAAATGAGTAAGTGACAATATCACCATATTATAAATCCTTTGAAGTGATTAATGTTGGGTGTGATTATCAGTGACTGTTGCTATCATAAAAGGCAGGTACAGTACTCTGCTGTTAAAGACATGTAACACTATCCATAAAATACACTTGTGGCCAAACAAACTTGAATGTATACTCCAGTCTAATTCTGTATGGACTCAAGAAAGAAAAGAACATGATTATCATTTCAACACATCAAAGCAACTCCAAATAAGAGGATTACAGTAGGTGTGGTCTCTTGGAACATACAATGTCCCTAACCAGATGAAAACCTCAGTGCATATATTTGCTGTGGAGTGAGATGCTGATAAACAGCATGAGAACCAGGTCCGAATTGACCCAATTCCTTTTCACTTTCTACATTTATACCTTTCTTTTGACCAGAATGGAAAAAGTTCAACCATCTGTTAGCTCACAACTGTATTTCCTGCCCTTGGGAAGCTTAGGCAGGAGGACTATGAGTTCCATTAAAGCCTAGGTTATATAGTAAGAACCGGCCTGAAAAGGGGCAACAATTGGTATTCATTTTTCATCAAGATAAATTATGACTTCCAAGTCAAGAGTATGATTTCATGTTTTGACTAATTTTATATTAACTATGCCCTATAAAACAATAAGCTTGCCAGAATTACCATATACATATGGAAGAAACAGACTTCTAGAATGAAGAAGTTGAAAAGCAATAGGAGAATAAAATTTAGATTATATTTCTAGACCCTGCTGTTTAAATTGAGTAAAATTGAATATTTCTTGTTTTGCATCACCAAAAACATATTTTTAAAGTGTCCCACACCTTCCATGGACCCTCATTGTAGGACATGAAAGTGATGGAGTTTTCAAATGGGAACCAATGTTTAGTTACTATAAGTATGTTGACACACAAAATGAAACAGTGTGAATGTGAGCAGCAGCAAAGTGAAGACTATGGGAGTATGAGATTTAGGTCATGTATTAATTAGAAGCACTGGCCACCTATGCCAATTTATAAATTAAGAAGTTTCAGAAAGATGTTATGTGACATTAGAAGTACCCGTTTATCTACTTCTATGTCATTCCCAAAGAAAAAATCTCTAACTGAAACAGAGATAAAGACTTTTATAAGGAGCGTGAAGGGAGTTAAATAGAAAGCTAAATTAATTAAAGCTCTGTGAAATAATCATTTAAGTAAACTAGTTGTAATTATTTACTCTTTCTCCGGGAATATAAACTTTTTTTGTGGTGGAAAGCAGGTAGGTACGACAGTGCAATTTTGAAAATATTCCATCAGTCATGGATGCAACAACCTGAATGCACTGGTTTTGATGTCCACCTTTGATTTTAAATTACCATAAGGAACAATACTTATTGTTCTGCACCAAATGTATGCAGGCTCCTCTTTGTAGTTCTTCTTATACCATTACTTTATGAGTTTGACCTTTCTACAGTGAAGGAGTACTCTTTTAAATTTTCATTAATTATTGTGGCAAGTATTATAAAGATGGAACATTGCAAAAAATAATCTTCCTCTCTGTTCTACCACAGGCCTATCTTAGAGGTTAAAAGGCATCAAACCAATGAAATTATAAATCCAGTTTACATAGTTTCCCCAAGACAGTGAACTACTTCTTTCCTATTATGTCTAAATAAAACTCATTATCTATTTTGTTTTAGTAATAATTACAGGGTTCTCATCGAAGCTATTCTTTACTGTCTCCAGTGTTCTCTGTCCTATAGAATACCCTGGAAAGGCAAGCATATAAATATGATAAAAGAATTAAGCTGTTGAAAAAAATAATTTATTGTGCAACAATGTATTCAATTCTTACTTGCTCAATGGATTTTGCTTTAATGAAATTCTTCAAAGAACAATACATCACTTTCTCAGGATTGAAATTATACATTAAGTGAAATGACTGAATATGTTGTGTCTCAATTTATAGAAAGTTTCAATTGAATAATTAAGCTTTTAAATCATAGAATTTGCATAAAATATTTTCTTTAAATAAAAGTACTATGTATTGTTGAAGAATTCTCTGTTTTTAAATCTAAAACTGCAGTAAAGTCAAATAAGGAAAGCCAATTAAATGCTTCAAGTGGTACAATTCCCCTAGTTTTAAACTATGCCTTATTTTATATTGAGGTTTATCAGTTTTTACTTAGTTTATTGTGTCATTTTTAGGGTATGTTGAATGGATAAAGGAGTAAGTAAATGATTCATGAGTTAAATAAATCAGCATAGTAGATTGTGACAAACATATTGAATAATAGGACATTTTTCTACTCATGAGAAAAATTTTTAAAGAAATAAAGAATGCTTTATATTGACGTGACCATTGCTGTTTCAGTTTATAAATAAGCACTTAGGTTTTGAGAATTAAATATCCATGAGGAAACATATTCCCATACTTTCCATTAGTACTTGCTATGAAACTTGTTATGTCATGAAATTCAGATTTATAAATGATCTTACAGAAATTGATTTATTTTTAAATTGTACTTATCGCTGTTAAACACATATAAACAAGTATCATTGCAAGTAAGCTCATTAAGATGATTGTTACAGGACATATTAAAATGTACTGGAAAGACTGTTGTCATGATTTGTAGAAGATACATTGGTTGATTTAGAAAATTCTATTTTAATAAAATTCAACTATTTTCCCAAGTACATATTATATATTTCTACATAAACAAAGTACTAACAATCTTATTGAATGGAAATTATATTTAAAACTTAGCCAAACTTGGAGACCCAGTCTGTCTAAATAAGGAGCTATTTTTATTGGCAATCATGGTTACAGGAGTAGACAGTCAGTTTTCTTCAGAGATGTGTTAACTGGGAGCCTCTGCATGTTCTAATGAATATTCTTATACCCAGTCACATAAAGGTAGTGCTAAGGGAACACTCAGTGGGTTTAAAAAATGCCAGGCAGTGGTGGCGTACACCTTTAATCACAGCACTCAGGAGGCAGAGCTAGGCAGATTTGTGAGTTCGAGGCCAGCCTTGTCTACAGAATGAGGTCCAGGACAGGAACCAAAACTACATAGAGAATGCCTGTCTTGAAAGATACAAATACACACACACACACACACACACACACACACACACAGAGAGAGAGAGAGAGAGAGAGAGAGAGAGAGAGAGAGAGAGAGAAAGGAAAACTGCTGAAAGGACAGGAAAAAAATGGAGGGGAGGAAAATGGTTGTAGGTCTTATCAAAACATATGCTTTGTATTATAAACAATGTTCTTTTAATTTTAAGAAATTAAAATTTACAAACAAGAAATCAATACTGAGTTGTATAAATTTTAGAAAGTTGATCTTATTGTGGATGCAACATAACTAAACTACATTTAATACATTAATACATCCTTACATTTTTATTAATTCTATTGTAAAATTTCAAACTCATATTCTATAATAAATATACAAATACTGCCAAATCAATATAAAATTTAACCATCAAATTTGCAGTTGCCAAATTTTGATTTGAGCCTTTATATCATTATAATTACATCACTTCTGTCCTTCACCTTTCTCAAACCTTACTATACACCCCTCTTTGATATCACATTCATGATCTCTTTAAATTGGTTTTTGTCACATACATATAAGTATACATGCTTATATTTCTAAAACTAACCTGCTCAGTCTGTTTTTTGTTTGTTTTGTTTTCTTTGTTGTTGATTTTTTTCTTGTTTTTTGAGATAAGGTTTCTCTGTGTTGTAGCATGAATCTTAAAAGTTCTTATTAATAAAATCAATCCTGAGGCCAGTTATTGGGGTAAAATGCTGGTAGATCAGAGAGACAGAACAAGCCACAGCTATCTCACCTTGCCAATTCCTCAGCTGGTCCTGTTTCCTCAGACTGGAAGCCTCTGAGTCCTCATCCAGAATGAATATCAGCTGAACTGTGTTGCTCCAAAGCCTGAAAGCTTAACCAGCCAAATGCTTAACCAGGCCAAATGCATAACCAGGCCAAATGCTTAACCACCCAAATGCTTCTAGTTTCTGGTCTCACACCTTATATACCTTTCTGCTTTCTACCACCACACCCTGGGATTAAAGGCTCTCTTTCTGGGATTAAAGGTGTGATGAGTCGCCATGCCTGTCTGTATCCTTGAACACATGGATTTCTGCCTCTGGAATGCTAGGAGTAAAGGTGTGTGCTACCACTACCTATCCCTTATGTTTAATATTGTGTCTGCTCTGTCTTTGACCCCAGATAAGTTTATTAGCATGCACAAAGTTTTGAGGAATACAATATCACCATAGTGTGTCATCTTGGTTGTCCTGGAACCCATTCTGTAGACCAGGCTGGCCTTGAACTCACAGAGATTTGCTTGCCTAAGTGCTGGGATTAAAGGCATATGCCACCACTGCCTGGCTAAACTGACAAGTCTGAGTACTGTTATTCTTGTGTTTTCAGTACTGACCATTTGGTATTGGAAAGCCAAGTGATGAGCTCTTCTCTGGGGAAGATTTTCTCCCACTTAGGAATCTTAGTTACCCGTAGTCTTTATTTAATGTTGAGGTCTTGCGCACTTTTCCCCTTCTGCTTTGGCATATCTACTGTTGTCATTGTTCAGCAAATGTTAGACAGTCAGGTTGGTGAGACTTGATGAGCTTAGCTTCTGTCATTGCTAGGTGACACAATCTCACAGCAACTTCCCTGATCCTCTGGCTCTTACACTCTTTCTGCCCCCTCTTCCACAGTGTTCTCTGAGCCTTAAGAAAAAAACAAGAGACAAACAAATGAAAAACCAATAATTCACATAAGCCTTTCTATAAATGTACACATATACCTTAAATGAAATTCTTCCATCTGGCAGACAATATTCTCTCTAAGAGCCAAAGAAAGGCTACCAATTAAAAACTCTAACAACAGACATGAGTAACACCATCTTTTAAATTATTGGTCAGCATTTCTCAAGAGACTCCTAAATGTACAGGCTATCACTATTGCTTTTTATTGCCCCCAGAGATGGAAAATTAAAAATCCTATTGCTTCACATATTATGCACTTCAGACACAGAGCTCAGAGGCCCCCTGAGCTGAAACTGACCTGAATGTTGCCTCCCTAAGGACTAGCTTTCATGGTACCAGAAGTTGCCATGCAAGCTTCCAAAGGAGGGAAGAAACCAACAATACTCCCCAGTTATGATGCCTATAAATATCAGCCACATGCTGTGTGTGTGTGTGTGTGTGTGTGTGTGTGTGTGTGTGTGTGTGTGTGTGTGTGTGTAGGGGTGTTTCACTGCCAAATTTTTCTTCAGTGATTTGTTTATCTTAATCTTTTACATGAAAGATTACTGAAGTTGAGTTGGAACATAAGTATCCTATATTCATCTAAATATCACTCAGTTTTTCTATTAGCAGAAATTAGAACACTCAATTCTTAGCATCTTATTAACTATGGTGACGGAAAATGCTATGGTATAATGATGCCTCTGACAGCTCTCCTTCAGTGCACTTTTATTGTTCTTTCCAAAAGCCAATCTGATGTAGACCTACTAAAAGCTCCTAAGGTTCAGCAAGCCATCATTACAGGAATTTCATAGCATTGTACCTAGACTAGAATACAGATGATGGTTTTCCTTTTGTTATTGTTTTTAATATTTCCAATACTGTTTGAACAGATAGGTTCCTTGCCTTGCAATTTCTGATGGGATTGGATCGTGTTCTTTAGGACACATATCGGGAATTATTTTATGATATGGATTTTTTTAAATAAAGCTGTATGTGTTGAAGATCTTCATTATTAATACAGATCATTGAAAAAAGTATGTGCAATAAAAGTTACTAGATTTGGCTTGCTACTTAAAAATACATATCTAACATGTATTTTTGTTATATATATATATATATATATATATATATATATATATATGTGTGTGTGTGTGTGTGTGTGTGTGTGTGTGTGTGTGTGTGTGTGTGTGTTTGCAAATGTCTAGGTAGGTATTATTTTCCTTTGTATCATAGAAAATAATAACCATAAATTTGTGGCTTAAATTATACAAGAAATTATTTCTGACATTTTTGGATTATAGAATTTCAAAATCAAAGTGTTCAGGCATCTGTTTCCCTGATATTCTGCTTCTCCAGAGCTCTCCCCGTAGCTGACAATTACTGGCATTCCTTGGTTTGCCGATGTATAATTTCAGTCTGGCCTCCTTCTTAACCAAAAATATCTATCCTTTATTACCACAGCATCTTGTAAAACTGCTAGCCAGAGAAGATTGGCAGCTTGTCCAGTGTAGTATAACCTGCTCTTGATCAACTACTACTGCACAAACCATCTTTCTCTATAACCTCATATTCCTAGAAACAAATGGTTCACACTTTCACATGTGTTTTCTTAGGTGTTGGACAGAGGTGGCTTACTTTGCCAACCAGAATATCTGGAAACAAATGTCAACCACAGGCATTTCTAAGATCTGATCATTTGGTTCTTACATGCAGGCAGATTGTAACCATCTAGTGACTGATAGGGTTTTGTGGCCAGAGCTGTGAATGTTGCTCTTTCCGACTGCAAGTACACAGGATTGAGCCTCCTTCTAGTTTTCTATTTAAATAAATCAAAATTTTTAAAAACATTATCTTCTCTAAGTTGAATTATATTTTAGAATATTTTCCTCTATTTGTATTTTTCTACTCAAATATCTGCATAATTCAACACCATTAAGCTATATTCTGCCATATATATATATATATATGCATGTATATATATATATATATAATTTTATATGAATGCTTGATTTTCTACATCTATGCCTGTGTAGAAATCTGTATTCCTGATGCTAGCAGAGGCACAAGGCAGATGTCTTATTCCCTGCAATTGAAATTACAGGTGATTGAAAGCTATGTCAATGATGGGAACCAAACCAAAATCTTCTGAAAGAGCCCCAATACTCATTCACCACTAAGCCCTCCTCTCTGGCATACCATTTGTTTTTAATGAGGAAGTTTTTTTCTGTACTCAAACATATGTATTGATTATTGTAGGGGCAGTTCATCAGTGCTTATGTCTGTTAATACCTAAGGACTAAAGTATTTTGTTGCTAAAAATATAAAGTGTTAGCTAATGGTTATTTTGTTAATCTGTAATCCCATGCATATTAGCGCATTATATGTATATAATGTCACATAACTCTAAGTAGCATGGCTACAGAGCTTGTTCAGACTGATGGGCATAGTAGTAGGCAAATGTCTTCCTATAATTGAGAGAGAAACATTATAATGAGATTCTCTGACATCCAAATGAACAGGAATGCCTAGAGAAAGGGGCCTAGGTAGTGAGATTTATTTGATTCATAGAAAGTAATGTCAATATTAAATAATATTCTGTTTCTATAGTGCATTAATTTTGACCATCATGTGTCTCGAGTGGTGTCACCCTGAAAGTGCTGTTAACAATCCTCTGATAATTTTTGGTCAGTTACATCCATAGTATGTGTGGTGAATGATGCCTATTGCCTTTAAAACAACTGCCCGGAACTCAGTCTTGCTTAGTTCTATCAACTCTTCTTTCTGAGGTGATCTTACTGGGATAATTTCAATTGTCCTCTATGACCTAATGTTTTCTCCAGGGAATGGATTAGTACTATTTGCCATGGCTGTATTGAGGTTCACCAATAAAATCACAGTTTACTACCTCACCTTTTTAAGAGTGTATGATATCACGAATTCAGATGACAACAGAGCTTAGAATTTGAAATTGGCTATATTTGAGATTTGCGGACCAGGTTAAATATTTCTTTTAGAGTGCTGGTGAAACACCATGGGTTTTTGAGGCAGTCCTCTTCTTATTTCTAATTGTATTAGGAAAAACCAAATTCATGCCCTCAAGCCTTAGCATATTGACCTCTTCTCTTCTTTCATTCTGTGCAATGCAGGAGCGTGTTCCCGACAGCCCCTCACCTGCCCCCTCTCTTGAGGAGGGCCGAAGGCCTGGCAGCCACCCATCATCCCACCGCAGCAGCAGCGTCTCCAGCTCCCCTGCACGGACCGAGAGTTCTTCCGACAGAATCCGTAGGTCTCATACGTGTACTTGTCACCATCTTAAGCTTTATTAGGTGCAGCTGGGCTTTCTAATCAAAATGCCCTCATTCCAAATAGATCTCAAATGTATCATGTACCGAAGCTCCCTAGCAATAGCCATTCCTCAAAATTATGTGTCCCAGTTTGGAATGCCATGAAGGATGATGCAGCATTAACAGGTTCTGCTATAACTGCCTCTCTTTGATACTACACATAAAGATTTGAGCTATGAAACAGAAAAAGTAAGTAATCTTCCAGATTAGTTTCTGAAGTACACAGCCAATTCCCAACTACCTAACATCTAAGTGCATCATTTATGGTTCATTCAATGGCATTTCTTCAATGGAAACTTTGACCACTTTTGAAATTCATCAGGCTTTAACATTCACCATTATTGAATAAAGATATTCCCAAATACAAACAACAGAAATAATTAAGCACAGTAAATTTGGAAAGTCTATTTCCTCATCACCTGATTAAAGAACCTTAATTTCAGAATTTGTGTCTGGAATAATCATCCTGTTATTATTAAATTTTGTAGTAGCTCTTAAATTTATTTTATATAAAAATATAATATTAAGTGTTGGATTTGGTAAAATGGCTCAGCAGCTAAGAGTCCTTGACACTGTTTTAGAGGACCAGAGTTTGTTTTCTAGCTCCCATATCAGATCACTACAGCTCCAAAAAAAAAAGGTTTAATTTCTACATAGAAGATATTTCTTCTATAAAATCACAGAAAAAAGTGATCCCAAACAAGATTTTAGCATTACTATTGTATTATTGTACAAACTATTGATATTTTCATATTTAATAAGTTTTTCAAATAATATTTTTAGAAGCAAGATGATTTTTCTTACCTGGTTCAAGAATAAACTAAAGATCACAAATCACAGTTAATATTTTTATCTCTGACTGTAGATGCTGAAATTCTTCCAAGATCCTTTTCAACACTGCCCCCCATTTATTACCTTAACATTGTGATCAACACAGACATTTGTTTTGCAGAATGCTCTTTTACATTGTTGTGATGTTCCTCATGGTTATACTTAGCTTTTGAATTTTTGCTCCGAACTACAGCTGAGATAGGGTATCAATGGAGAGTCATGAAAAGTGATAGAGAATATATACTGATGACGATGTCATTTGTTAATTTAAGGCTACAAACTGTTACCATTTGGAGATATTAAACACCTTGTGAAAGAATATGCTAGGATGATGTTCTCTATTATCCATAATAGTTTCGTCCCTCACTTATGAGTCACCAATAAAACTTAAAATAATTTAAAGGTTGGCTGTCAGTAGTAACTCTTAATACAATCCAATGACATTCATAAGAATCTCTATTCTTCTAGGAAAGTGAGGTTTTATACAATATATTTTCCTTCTCAAATTTTGCAAAATAAGCAAGATTCATTTTGTTTGACCAGTTCATTAAGTGAATTTGTTGAGTTAGTTCTGTGAATCCTGAGTGTTGAGTCATCTGAGTGACAACAGAGTTCGATCATTTCACTTGTGACAGATCACCACTAGAAGCTAGAGAAAGCCATTATTTTCCAATAATTTAGTAAATATTAATTGAATTTGAGTTGTTAAAGACTACTTTTTAGATAAATTTTGTGATTCTTATGACATGCCATATTCTGTGGAGTAGACTACAGTAAGGATTCTGAAACCATGATTTCAGTTCTTTAATTGTGGAAAACTATACTGGCTTTGTCAGGTCACTGGCGCATCACTCATTTTAACCTGACAGTGTTAAAGGGAACTTTATCACTGAGATCACAGTTTTTCAAAATTGGTGCAAATTATGTACTTATTTACTAAGGGGAGAACTTGATGCATAAGAATATAACCTCATCAGTAGTGGTTGCACTAATATGGACATTCCACAGTATTCTAACCCTAGAAAATTATTTGTTTTATGTGACAACAGATATAGTAAAGTGGTGATATTTCCAGTGTTTCTGTTTTTCCTATATAACTACCATTGGTTATAAATCTCCTAGTAATTTTAATAAGGGGTTATAATTTCAAAGATTGGGTATCATATGTTTATGTTATATTTTTTTTACCACAGTGTTATGATGTTGTTGTGTTTGTTCCTTGTTTCGCGGTTAACAGCTGTCCATCAGAATGGATTGTCCATGAACCAGATGCTGATGGGTTTATCACCAAATGTGCTTCCTGGTCCAAAGGAGGGAGATTTGGCTGGTCATGACATGGGGCATGAGTCAAAAAGAATTCACATTGAAAAAGGTAATTCATAATTTTGTACCCTTTCTTTTATTCTGGAAATGAAATATATCATCTATTTCTCCATCAGCAAAATAATACAAATATCTTAAATGTATATAATATTAGTAAAATATGAGCCCTGTTCAATCAAAGAAGTCTGAATGGAGACCTGCTACTTTCCTGTTACACAATGGTAGGTGACAATTTAATTTTTAGAACATATTTAAAAGAGAATTATATGTCCCAAATGTTAATTTTGTCTTTTTGTTGTCTTTTTTAATGTATTCAAAATCAAGGCCATTTTATTTTGCTTACCATGATAGAACATGAAAAGGATTCTTGAAAATATTTTCTGATTTAAAGACACATGATTATTAAGTCTTTTAGGATTCTGGAGTGAGTCTTTGCCAGCATATCAAAAGGTGTGGGAAGTAGGGGAAAATAGCCCCGTCCTTGAAGGGCCTGGCTGGAGGGAATCAGGATCTGAATTCCGTCTCCAGGACCCACACAAAAAACAGACAAGAAAGTGGTGTGCTTGTCATCTTACAGCTGGAAAGTTGAGACAAGAGGACTACAAGTGTTTCTGGCCAGCCTGCCTCAACTATTGGTGGGTTCTGATTCCTAGAGACAGATCCTGTCTCAAAATGAAGGGAGACAGTTCCTCAGGAAGGGAAAGAAAAACCTGAAGTCAACTTCCAGCCTCCATACATATATGCCACGTGCTACACAGACACACACACACACACACACACACAAACCCATGCATGCTCGTATGCACGCACTCGTGTACACATGCACACATGCGCGCGCACACACATTTCTCATCAGCAACAGCCTACAGTGTACAAAGATTCAGAAAGATTCAGGTTTCCTTCTGAAATTTTTTTATATTGATCTAAGTCATTCCTACCAACAAAGTTCTAGGAATGAACATTTGAATTTCCTATTACATGAGGAAATTTCATTAGGAAATTGAAATGTTACTTTGTTATGCATATTAAATACTTCTGCTAAAAATATAAGTATCTGTTTTCAAATAGCAAGTTGTGGGTTGTGATTACAGAAGCCTAGTTACTTTTTTTTCAACTTTCATTTACTATTTTTTTTTTATTTTTGAGATTATGTTATCATTGCGTCATTTTTCCTTTCCTTTTCCTGCTCCATACTTTCCTGTGCCATCTTGTTCTCTTTCAAATTTATGCTCGCTAGTTTGTTTTTTATATTAAATAAATATTTCAAATATTATACATATAGATTACCAGATTTCCCATTTTGACATAATATCAAATAACTATTTTATGACTAAGAATTGGCACTTTGAAACTGGGGTACTTTGAAACACACATTACCTGTCTAGCATACACAAGATGTGGGTTCAGTCTTCTCCATCAAATAAAAAGGAAAGAAATTATTTGTTATGTTAATAAAAGGTGATAGAACTAGATATTTAAGTACTTAAATACAAATACTTTTAAAAGAGATATTAAGTAAGCCCAGGAATACACTAAGAATGTTCATGAAATATTTTCCTAAAATGGATTACAGCTTTACTACTCCTTTGCGGATAAAAAATGTAAATATTTACAAATAACACTATCAGTTTTTTGGAACATCCACAGGAACTTAGTAAACTTCTCCATTTTTAAATTTACCATGTTAAAGTGAAGATACTATTGAGAAATAGCAGCATTAAGAAACTTTTTTTCATTTATTGTGTATTGTTATAGTATATTTACAAACTTAATAATATACCATTATAACTTTAGTGGTCTATAGTCCCAAGGACTCTACATTTCTAACTCTAATATTTCCATATGTTCTTCTTCAATATTAAAGAAAAGATGTATTATATATTTTTTCATTCATACTTAAAAACAGATTATACCACAGAATTATAAAAATTGACATAGGACATTATTATACAAAATTAAGTTTTTCAGTAACATTTTAATATAAGAATTAATTAGATGAGCAAAGCAATTATTTTATCCAGAGGTTTAGCAAAAGAGCAAATCTCTACAGAAAATAAGTGGCTAATTCTCAATTTTTCCATGGATCCTTTTTAGCAAGTTCAATGTAACAAGCTATGAGGAGACTCTAAATATGACTCAGCCAATGAGGGCACGACTTCACATCCTCAGGATCTGATTTGATCTCTGGAAACCGTATTACAGAAGGAGAGTACTGCTCCAGGAGTTTGTCCTCAGATCTACAGATACCTTCCTTGGCATGTACACACACATAGACACACAATACATTAATAAAATATAATTAAAAAGAGGCAGGTTTGGGAAGTTGATGGGTAATATACAATGAGCATCAATATATTAGGGATTAATTAATTTCAAGAACACTTTTGTCAAAGGCTGGGGATTGAAATATAAAATCTAGAGATGGAAATGAAGGAACAGTAAAGACACAACTAATCTCTTTGTGACAGCATTGAATCTCATTATAAAATTTGATGGAGAACTCTACAACCTTATGCTTCAGAATGATACACCTGTAACATCCATGAGTTAAGAGTTTAACTCAACTATGTATTTGTTGTTATAATTAACATGTTTAGTAACATGGAACGTTTTTTAAATGGCAGGTGTTGATCTTGGTCTCTCATTTTTCTTGTACATCCCTTACTCCACAAATTTACTCTGCCTTTTCCTGGAAAAATCTTTATTCATTAGTACACTTTCTCTTTTTATGTATAAACTCTGAGTCATCTAAACATTTACATTGATTATAAACAAACCAATTGACTAAGTACTTGTACTAATTAAAATTAGTACAAAGTTATCAAGAAAATACTAAGAAATAGAAGAGAGTGAAACCAAAGATGATGAATACGTTTTTTAAAGTTAATAGTAAAGTGAAAGTCAAGTATCTTTCCTTTGGAGGTATGCTTATGTATATAGCAATCTGATTATAGATATACATCCCACTTTACTGTTTTACTATTGTTATGTATCACAGTAGGGGTTTCTAAATTGTTTCTCTCTCAGAAGAAAGACCCTAACTAAATCCCAAGTGTATCCCAATATTTCATACACAATATTAGATATTTACCATTCTGACTGGAATATGAAACTATCATTGATTTCAAATCATGGAAATTTTAATAGATGTTGGTATAATTATAATGCTTTGTTTTGTGTTGCTCTTTCTCTTGGAAGAACTCTGTATCTCTTTCATCTACTTCTAGCATACTGAATTAATAGGAAATATTCATGGGCTTTCTAGATTGATAGAGTCTCCTAAATTAAAAATTGTTTTTTCCATGACTCCATTTATCATGTCCCTCACAATAGCCCTGAAACTTCCTTATTACTCATATCTGTACTGAACAAGTAACTTTATTTAGAAAAATATGTAGAAAAATTAATTATGTATTCATGTCATTTTTGGCTTGAACTTTTTATGTGTAATTTGCTTTTTAACAACTAAATCATTCAAAATGCAATAATTCTTAAGAAAACATTGATACTCTACTTAGATAGCAAAATTCATTTCCATGCCTGAAATAATTGTGATGTGAAGTCTTAATCATCAGCAACTTTTAAACATGTAATGTATCTCTTAAAATTAAAAACCTATTGACTATATTCTGTGATAAAAAAGTTACTATCAGTTCATTGTTCTGAAGCTTTTATAAACATTGGGTTTCAGAGAGCAAATAACTGAGTAGATGCTCTCATTCATTTTACTTTTAAATAAAGAACATTGTAATGGATTTATGAGCCTTGGGAATGTTTAATTAAAACACGTTTAAAATATAAAAAGGAAAAATGTTTTGTATCAGGAAGTATAGACATTTAAAACATGTGAAAATCCCAGGCATAAAGAAAAAAGTTTATTAAGATTATAAACTTTCATTGAGATCAAAGGTTTGTAAAATAAATGTGCTGAATAGAATTCTGATGCTGCAAATAAGAGTTAAAAATTGGTTACTGTGTCTTCTCAAAAAATTATTCTCTTATTAAAAATAATTTTAAAATAAAAAATAGATTATAACATAATTACATTATTCTTCCATCCCTTCTCTCCCTCCAAGCTTTCCTATACACTTCTCCTTGCTTGATCTATTTAAATTTGTGGCCTCTTTCAACAATAATTGTTGTTACAGTCATATGCATATATACATAGGCATTTGTATGTATATACATATATAGCCTAAATACATAAGTAGGCTCTGCTTCAGCTAACTTTTATAAATATCACAAGTTCTCTGGGATGGTCTGGGTTTAGAAACACCACGGATATTTTTCCTCTGAGTATAAATCAACCAACAGACGGCACTGCAGCGGCTTTGCACGGCTTTAGTTTTAGCATGATGACTAGAGGCAACATAGGAATGAAGACAAGACAGACACACAGAAACAGAAAAACTGAGATAAGGTGATCGTGACTCTCAGATGTAGAAGCCAGAAGCTCGGGGTGCTTTTTTTTTTTTTTTATATAGAGATGAACAGAGAGGCAACATTGTTGTATGAGCTAAATGAGGAAGTAGGGTTATTTCAGATAGACAAAGAGATTGTGTTATAATATATATATACAGCTGGACAAGCATGTAGGTTTATCTAACATTAGTACGAGCAGGCTCTATAATAAAGCCATCTTCAGGCTGTGAACAACTGTGAGGGTTAGCTACAGGGAACATTTTCTGCCCATACTATTGGCATTTACACAATGACCTATAGGAAGGATGCTTTTGCCAGAGGCTCACTAGGGGAAGACTATGTAGTTGGCTTTTTTTTTTTTTTGGTTTGTCAACCAGCTCCCAAATAAAGACATGGAGACTTATTAATTATGATTTCCGGGCCTTAGCTTAGTCTTATCCCACTAGCTCTTTTAACTTAATTTTTGTTTCTATTCTCCTATATTTTGCTTTTTTTCTTTCTTTCCTTCTGTATGTCATAGTTTCCTGCTTCCTCTGTGTCTCTTTTCCTTTCTTCCTGAGCCCTAATTCTTCCTCCTACTTACTCTCTCAGCCCAGAAGTTCTGCCTATACACACTATACCCTCCTCCCTCACTACTGGCCATTCAGTTTTTTATTAAACCCATCAGGTGACATAGGCAGGCAAGATAAAACAGCAACAAATCTTTAAATAATTCGATGCAACACATCTTTACATAGTTAAACAAATGCAACACATCTTTGCACAGTTAAACAAATATTTTGCAACAACTTTGAAATCTGATAGTGCATTAAGGTTCTTGACATGGCTGTGCATGTCACACAGCACACATCCGCTCAGGACATCACTTGCTCTCTACATTAGTGAATTTTTATCTTAGATTATTCTACTATTATGCAACTAATTAGTAAGTATGCATTATACTCCAAATGGGGAAAATAAGCATAATAGTTACATTTCTGCCCCTCCTCCTCTCTTCTCTGTCCCTTTCTCTCTCTTCCTCCTGTCCCTTCTCTACTTCCTTTCTTCTCAGTCCTTCCCTCTCTCCCTGTTCCTATCATAGTTAAAGCATTTCTTAACTTGTTTTCTCTTTTTCAAATATTCTTTCATCCACATAATGTGAATTATTTTTGTTTCTGAGAAATAGACTACTTTCTTTCATTGGTATCTTCTTCAAGACATCAGAATTTTAGAAGAAGGACAGATTTGAGGGGTGATGTTCAGGAGATTTCCATCAGGCCACAGAATATTTTCTTTGAAGTAAACTTTTGTCCAACACTTTTCAAGATTCCCTGTGTTTTATTTAGCACTATGAATTCGAGGAGAGAGTGTTAAATGCACCAACATTGATCACAACAGAGTCATATTTAAATCTTTCTTTAATAATTTATTCAGTGCATTAAGCTATCTATATCATTTTTTCAATAAAAATGGCTACAGAATGACTTTTCTTTCTTATCTCAAAATGTTTTAAAATTTTTCCATAATGTTAATCATTTTAAACAATGGAATTTTAAAGATTCTAATATTATTTTACTAAAGATTTCATCTTCAAAAATGGCTTTTTTCATTAAAAGGGTGTAATTAGTGTATATGGAGAATACACTAATTAATAGTAATATTACATAATAGTATATCAGAACTTGTATGGTCTAAAAGCTCCTTTTCAGTAGAATTCTCAGTGTTTTCCAAATATTAACATATATTTTAGTTTGTATTATGCACCCAGTGTTTGAGGTCCTGAATCAAATTCAAATCATAAAAACGTTACCCCCTGAACCATTCATTCTTCTGGTCCTACTTTTTATTATTTAGCCCCAGGTAATCTGGTGACTCTTGTCATACTGAGCATTTGTAATGCTGAAAATCATCTGTCAATAACAAGACATGATCTACTTTATTCCTTTCATTAGAGTCTTTTCTCCCAAATTTATGTATTCTCTATTTAGTTTTTTTAGTGTCCAATGAGTCCATTCAGTGATGCCTGTACATGAATTGGTATAGAACCACCAACTGTAGCATGGGTAGCTTCTTGGAGCCCACATTCCCGTAAAAAATTAGCACCCTCAGCAGCCATCAGTTGTGAATAATTCCTCAGTTATGCAAGTCCATCTTGAGTCATTTTCCTATCCAGACTGGGATTTAGACTGGCTTAATCTTCTGTATGTCTTGCACATGCAGTTCAAGTTACTGTAAGTCCTTTGTGTAACTATATGGTCATGCCCAGAAAATGTTTCTATGCAAATGACCACTACCTCCGGCTCTTATAAACTTTACACTCACTCTTCCTTGATGGTTGCTGGTCCTTGATAGAAAAGCTTTTGATACAGATGTCCCATTTAGAGTAGAGTACTCTATAGTCTTTTATTTTCTGCATGTTGATTGGTTGTGGGTCTGTGTATTAACTATATACTGCAAAAAATAGTCTCTCTTTTGAAGGATGAGTGAAGCACTAATCTATGGGGATAAAGATAAGTACTTAAAGTTTATTTTATTACTAGTTCATTCAACAGATTAATACTACTGGATTCTCCCTTATAACATAAGATCTAGCTAGACAATGATTTTGAAACCAGTTAATGGTATGAGGCATGGGTTTCATTTTGTTCAATAGGCTTTATATGCAACTGAAAAAAAGAATAAATATGATTGGTTGCTCCCATAACATAAATGCCACTACTGTGTAAATGGATGTATCTATTCACCTTAGCAAGGAAATATAAACAAGCTAGTTGCTCATCAATATATGGACAATGAAGAGATGGTTCATATACACAGTGGAATGTTACTTAGCTGTTATGAAATCCTCAGGTAAATAGTGGAGCTATAATAATCATTAATAGTGAGATAATCCAGAGCCAGAAAGACAAATGCTATGAATTCTCTTTCATATGTGAGTATTAGTACAGTATTAAGATACATGTTTTGAAATTTGAGTAGCAATAGATGGATGGAAACTAGTAAGTGGGATGTGAATAATATTTCTAAGGAAAGGGGAATGGAAGACAGGAAGTATGTAACAGGAAAATTAAAGTGGTTGGAGATGGGAGGGTATGGTAGAGGGGGAATATGGGGAAGATTAACAAACACTATGACCTAGGCAGAAAATAATTTGGCCAGTTAATAGTATCAGGTATTGATTTCATCTCATGCAGTGTGCTTTATATTCAACAAATGTGGTTGGAAGAAAATGATTACAAATATCATTATACTTATGTTTCAATGTTTGTGTGAGTTATTGTTGTATAAAATATAATATTTATAATATGCTTCATATATTTAAAAGTATATTCAAAATGTATTAAGTATTACCAAATACATATCATTGGTAAATAATAGGAAGTCTAGGTGATAGACATGGAAGAGATATATGTGAATATATTGAAAGTCAAAGGAGAACCTCTTTAATGGGTAGGATTGATGCCTTTGCACCTTTCACACATATTGTTAATGTAATGAAGTACAATTGACAGAGGTTTGGGTGTTCTAAAAATGTGTATTCATATGTTCACTATATTGTTTCTAAAAACACTATTATCATTTTATTATTATTATTATTATTATTATTATTATTATTATTATTATTATTTGGAGAATGCCTCAGGTGACATGGAGGTAGAAAGCAATTACTGATAAGTTAACATGCTAGTTTCAAATATAAATTTACTTTATTTGTGATTTATCAATCATTACAAAGTCTCATTTTTTTCAAGTAAGATTTTTTAAACAACTTATTGTTTTAATTAATGAACTAATAATTGATCTTTTTTTTTTGTTCAACACTTTGTTATAATAGTGCCTAAATGTCGATTCCTTTCTACTGTTTCTGTTTCTGGTTGACACTTTGCATGATCTGTCTTATGTGGAAGTGATCTACAGACGCTGTGCACATTTTTAAATACATACATTTTAGACTCACTCCACACTGCAATTTCATTTTGGAAATACTTAATTAATTAAATTAACTTTGTTTAGTAGAGCTCTAACTATTTTTATTTTGTACATTTTAATTTAGTAA